>NC_090278.1:68572103-68874047 GCF_040414725.1 Anabrus simplex | reverse complement strand
CAAAAAGCATACAAAATCACTTGAACAGTTACAATAAAAGACTTGTATCAAAAAAGGCCAAAATTACAACATTATAACACATTAGTTAAAAGAGAAGCACTTTATGCATCCGAAACTACTATCATTGGTTCCACATCTGGAATAAAGATGATCGAAAAACAAGAAAGAAAAATCACCAAGAAAATCTTAGGACCAAAATGCGAAAACTGGAATTTGGATGAAAAAGAATTCACATGCTATCTAATCAAGTTATGGAAGAAATCAGAGATACAGTCAGGAAACGGCGATTACAATGTTATGGCCACTTATATAGAATGGATAATAACAGACTCACAAAGAAAATTTTATACTTAGCCTTCTCAACGAAAATTCACAATAATTGGCTAAAAGAAATCAGTGAAGATCTAAATGAAATTGGCATTCATGAAGAAACCATTCAAGATAGAATAAAATTCAGAACCTTAATTCACAAACAAAATTCTTTACTGTGAATACCACCGGGTTAAATACGGGATGGACTGGACCATGTAAAACGTAACACAGCGAGAGGATGAAGAGAAGAAGAAACCAAAACAAGTGCTAATAAGTTCAAGCTTGCTCCTTAGATGGGCATAACGTATCCGGAATAATGATAATAATAAATAATTTAGTTCTCATACGTTAACTAACTAACTAACTAACTAACTAACTAACTAACAAAGTAATTGCATTCTCTTAGCCGTCGACATTTACGAATTGAAGTGTTGCAGCAAATCAGAATCCAATCTACTGCCCCTATTTCGTGTCTCATTGTGTTACCTTCAAACTCAGACCTGCTGTTTGACAGGTTTGTATATAACTCCGCCTAATTTCCATTTTCCCTTCTCTTGTTGTGGAACATGAAATCGCTCTTTTTGCTTGATCAAAAGTTACACAACTATGTGATCGCTTATTGAAATTGCGTTCTTTTATTTTTCTCTCTTTTTCCTCCCGCGTTACACGGAGGGCGTAAATAGAAACTCCCTTTTGTGTTCAGCAAAACTCTTTGTGAAAAAGTTTTTGCTTTTTTCATACATGTGTGTGTGTGTGTGAGTGGGCCCAATAAGCTGACGTGCAAGCCTTAATCTGTTGTGCGTGGGAGCAATGGATTGTGGTTTTGAAATATTCTGATTACTGTCCTTTGATCTTTACAATTACACGTTTTGAAAAAAATAATACAGAGAGGTTACTTGGCTTCCGTTTCTACGTGACCTGTCGACGAGCTGACCAACAAGTAAATGTTAGAATCAGGATACCATTTGCTATGGAATAGGAGTGACCGTATTCCGAGTCGTGACAATCCTGAAATCATTGTCCAACTATTGACGCAATAACTGCCAAAACAGTCTGTGTATCTTTTGATGAAGTTTTGCCGAACCGGAATGTCAGGTTTTGAATTTACTAGTGAATGTTCAACGAAGTCCAGACTAACAGAAGTACTATTCCTTTGTACATATCTGGAATAGAAATTGATGTTATTAAAGTTTTGTTGGAGTGAAATATGAGAGTGATTCAGCAAAGTAACATTATTCATCTACTTCCTTTATGACTTCATTTCTTAATCTAATATTTGCTGCATCATCTGACTTCGTTCTACTGAACTCCATAACTTTTGTGATGTACTTAATTATTTTAATCGTGTTTCTCTTCCACAAGACTCTGTCTCTAACATTGATCAGTTTCCTCAGATCTTCTGCAGTTTCAGATAAAATAACAATATCATCGACAAATCTCAGGGATTTAATTTCGTCTCCTTGGATTGTGATTCCCTTTCCAAATTCCTCTGTGATTTCGTTTTTCGCCTGTTTTATGTAAACATTAAAAAGGAGAGGGGAGAAAATGCTTCCTTGGCTCATTCCTTTTTGGATTGTTGCGTCTTTTTTCAAAGCCCTCGATTCTTATCACTTCAGACTGACTTTTGTACAGATTATAGACAATTACTCTTTCCCTGTATCTGATCCTGATCACCTTAAGGATCTCAAACGAAAGAGAATTGGGAAGCGGTTTGCGGTTCCTGTAAAATTTTGTTCGAAGGACTTAGTTTTTGAAATGGGCGACTCGTATAGGGAGTAGGGGGGATGAGAAATACAGGGTGTTTCAGCTAAGTTGTCCACGTGAAATATCTTCAGATAAGTTAAAGGTATTGACATTTTGTTTTCAAATCGTAAAATTGTATTAAGGGACTTATAAAATACTGTCCTATTCCTCTCGATGACATACGTAATTATCGAGAAACCGGTAGAAAATTGGTTTTTTTAAATGAGACTATATTAATTTCAACCAATAGAACAATTAAGACTCAAGCGACAAATTCAGTGGTGTGCTTACTTTGCAATTAAGACGAGTACTTTTGTATATATTGAAGGATTTCTAATGTTTAGACATTAGACAGAAATAGATCTGATACTCGCATTTATGTCGGGTGCTTAATTTTTGCAATTGTCTCGAGGGAGGCCGGAGAAGAAAGTATGAATTAGTCCCACAGTATTTCGGAGTTACAAAGCTTTTGTTTCATTGCAGTTGAATCAGAAAAAGAGCAGATAACACAGTGAATCTGTAATAATTTAAGTGCTTTATTGTCTTCCTCATGCGTGCAATGTACACGAGATGAAATCAACACCTTCAAAATCCAACGAATGACATGGTCATTGGAAAGAATGGATGCAAACTTATGGGACAACATTACTGTTGGATTCTTTGGTCCTTCTTAAAGTTAAAGCCAACGTGTAATAACGATGACTTTAGCAACAGGCAGTGGTTGAGTTTGGAATAATAAGTACTGTCCTCTTTCAGTACTGGAGAACCTGAGAAACCTGAATTAATTTACACATTAAAATTCAAAATAAAACAAAACTCGCCCATTTAGTTTCTTGTGAGCCACACTTCTAACTTTATTCTTACGAGAGTGTCTGACCATCGAACACTTTAACAAGCACAGTACCATCACAATATGCTATGTATGTAATACGTTCGGTTTGTGTGTTTAGCAACAAAGCGTGAGTCATGCAGGAAGACAATACACTGGTCATGACAGCGAGTGCCACATACCCACTTATTCGAAACCCTTCATTATCTCCAAAACTGCTCGTCTGATTTTCAAATAAGCACATCGCTGAATTTGTCTCTTGATTCTTAATTGTTCTACTGAGTGAAATTAATATAGTGCTGCCTGTTTCTCAGTAATTAGAGTCCTTTAATTCAATTTAAGAATTTGAAAATAGAATGTCAATACCTTCAACTAATCAGAAGGTATTTGAGGTGGATCACACTGTATTTCTCATCCCCCTACTCCCGAAACGAGTCGCCCATTTCCAAAATTTGTTAAGTGCTTCGAACAAAATTTAACAGGAACCGCAAACAACTGTCATTTGTTTCCCAATTCTGTTTCATTTCAGATTTTGAAATTGATGGGGATCAGGTACAGGGAAAGAAGACTTGTCTCTAATCTGTAAAAAAAAAAATCAGTCTGAAGTTATAAGAATCGAGGGCTTTGAAAGAAAGCAGTAGCAATACAAAAAGGAATGAGGGAAGGGAGCAGTTTCTCCCCCCTCCTTTTTAAAGTTTACATAAAACTGGTGATAAAGGAAATCAAAGAGGAATTTTGATAGGGAATCACAATCCAAGGAGAGGAAATTTGCCGATGATATTGTAATTTTATCTGATACTGAAGAAGATCTAGGGAAGTTGATGCATGGTATGGTCGAAGTCTTGTGGAAGAGAAACAAGATTAAAATAAATAATTCACTGTCGGCAGCCCTGAAGATGGTTTTCCGTGGTTTCCCATTTTCACACCAGGCAAATGCTGGGGCTGTACCTTAATTAAGGCCACGGCCGCTTCCTTCCCATTCCTAGACCTTTCCTATCCCATCGTCACCATACGACATATCTGTGTCGGTGCGACGTAAAGCAAATAGCAAGAAAAAAAAAGATTCAGCACAATAAGAATGGAGTACAGTCGAACGAAGTCAGGTGATACAGGGAATACTGGATTAGGAAAAAAGTCTTAAAGGAAGTAGATAAATATTGTTACTTGTGTAGTAAAATAACTAACAATGGAAGAAGTAAGGAAGATATAAAATGCAGACTAGCACTTCCAACATTGATATAGGAATTAGAAAAGATGTGGCATACAATTAGAACGACAAGGGAATGCCTAGGAACAACTCGCCGAAAGATTTCCGTCTACTAGGCAACGTATACTAGTCGATAAAATGAATTATTCTGTAAAAAAAATTGATCAGAGAGAGGGATACAGATCTACTTTTTCCATCTGTTATCTCTATTCTTTTTCTCTTTATATCTCCGCTGCCCCCGCACACACAGAAAGAGAGAGAAAGAGAGAGATATTTAACAGCTCACTGCAAGGGACTAACTTTGGACCGTGCCAATATATAATATATATTTGCATACGCTAATTTGCGCAGAATACATAAACAGTTCACCAGCGTTCTCTCTACCACATTACCCTCTATCACGCCTGTCCTTCTCTTTCCTATATTCTGCAGTCCGAGTCTAAAGGGGTAAACGAATGTTCCGTTAAATTGTGTTATGACAGTTGAACGTCATTACTACTAATGGGCCACCGTCAGATAGCAGCACAGTGCACGAGACAGAGAATGAAAGAGAGGGGGAGAGAGAATTGCTGATGTCTGAATATCATCAGCGCACGTCGACTGCTGTGGCAACGATAGATTTCGAAATGGAGACTAATAATTTTTGAACAGGAAAAGTGACAAGATATTAAATAAATAAATAAATAAATAAATAAATAAATAAATAAATAAAAATAAATAAATAAATAAATAAATAAATAAATAAATAAATAAATAAATAAATAAATAAATAAATAAATAAATAAATAAATAAATAAATAAATACACACTGATCCGCATTTAGGACAGTCGTTCAGGTGGCAGATTCCCTATCTGTTGTTTACCTAGTACTTTCTTATAATTGCAAAGGATTTAGAAATTTATTGAACATCTCCCTTGGTAATTTACTCCCATCCCTAACTCCTCTTCCTATAAATGAACATTTGCCCCAATTTGTCCCCATCAATTCCAACTTTCAAAAACACCACTCAAAGTTATTCGTCTACTAATGGCTTTCCACGCCATCTCGCCATTGAGAGCACGGAACATACCGCTTAGTCGAGCAGCTCGTCTCCTTACTCCCAAACCTTCCCAGCCCAAAATTTGCAATATTTTCGTAATGCTACTCTTTCACCCAGAACAAAGGATATTCCTTTTCGTTGGATCTTTTACATTTCTCGAATCAAGCAATCTCCTGGTTAGGTTCACATGCACTGGAGCCATACTAAAATTAAGGTCTTACCAAGGATTCAAACGCCCTCTCCTGTACATCCTTCCTACAACCCCTAAGTACCCTCATAACTATATGAAGGGATCTGTAACCTTTCTTTACAACCTCGTTAGTATGATTGGGTGCCGGCCCCGCGATGTAGGGGTAGCGTGCCTGCCTCTTACTTGGAGGCTCTGGGTTCGATTCCCAGCAAGGCCAGGGCTGGTTTGAGGTACACTCAGCCTACGTGATTACAATTGAGGAGCTATCTGACGGTGAGATGGCGGCCGCGATCTAGAAAGCCAAGAATAATGGCCGAAAAGATTAACCGTGCTGACCACACAACACCTCATAATCTGCATGTCTTCGGGTTGAGCAGCAGTCGCTTTGTAGGCCATGGTTCTATGGGGCTGTTGCGCCCAATGAATTATATTAAAAACTAGGCAGGAATGTTGAAAGCGAGGGTTCTGACAGGCGTAATGTTTGGCTCAGGTGGAGGCCATATGACCACATTTTATTCTGTAAATTTGAGGATCTATACGCAGAGAGATTACGGAATTCTTCTTCGTCTGGTACTATTTCCTTACAGAAGGTTGGCGACCATCATGGGTTATTTTTTTCTCATAACTAGAGCTCGGAATGTTATGCATTAATAGGTTAGAATGCAAACTAACTGAAGCGAGAAGCAAGTATAGCCTACCTTCACAACGATTATGCTTTGGGGTTTGCATAAACGTTAGGGGTACGGCCCATCAGAACTCCTATAATTTATGTTACTCTTTCTACATTGTGTAAGAGCGGGTTGGCCGACATTTCCTACTAACGAAATTAGTTTGCAATCTAACCTATTACCGCATGAAAATCCGGGCTTTACTCATAACATAATCGCCATATTGTGGATATCAAACCACTGTAGGAGATTCCAAGCCCAAGATAATATTCATCACCGCGACCGCATTTCCCCCCTGTCTTGTTTTTTATTATCAGCTATATCAGGTTGTATTTTGTCATTTTTGAAGGTGTAATATCAAAAGGTTGCTTTCCTGTATTAGTAAAAGATTTTACATAATTTCTCAGCAGAAGGAAGAGCCTCCTCGCTGGTGGTGTCGTCTATGTGATCTTCAATATTTTGCCCCACATTTCAAAGGTCTGACTTTGTTTTATTGATGAAGTCTTTAGTGTCCACCTTTTGGCACGTTAAACGAGCAGCCATGGTACATAGGTAGACCCCGGGATCCATCTCTCAACTTCGTGGAGATTTCTTTGCAGTCGCTCATAATCCTGTTACTTATTTACTACTCAATACAGTATATCATCGTCCGTAAAAATACTTATCTGTAGTTCCTTTTTTTTTTACTTGTTTAATTTGTATGTAAGAAAATGTGAAGGTCCAATAACACTCCCTTGAGGAACTCCTCTTTCTCTATCATTACAGGATGAGAATTAGAATGCAAACTTAGTGAAGCCTGCATGAGATTTGCTATGATATTTGCCTAAATATTAGGGGTACGGCCTCTTACATGCCCCAGAATCTATATTACTATCACTACATTATGGAAGAGGGGGCTGGAAAATTCTTCCTACTAACCAACGTAGTGCTGCCTAAAAGCCTGATATCTACACATAACACTTCACCACACGCTAATGAGTTACGGACTGGAGGCCAGAGTTCCAGACAAGATGTTTGAATTTCGGAAACATACTTCTTGCAATTCCGATTCTGATTTTAATAATAACATTTAACGTCTTACTATCAATATTTAAAGGCTTTTGGAGACGCCGTAGTGCCGGAATTTTGTCCCTCAGATGTCCTTTGCGTGCCATTATATACTGATACGAGGGTCGCCTTCAAATACTACCGGACTGAGATAGGATCGAACCTGCCAAGTTGGGCTCAGAAGGCCAGAGCTCTACCATCCGAGCTGTTCAGGCCGGTGATTCTGTCCCCTTCTTGTGCTACTCAGCATCTTATTTCAGTGATGTTTTGTCCAGTATTATAACTGAATATGCACAGCCCAAGTTGACAAAGGAACTATCTGAGTTCTGTTTTCAAGACGAGCTGTTGTCTGAAGAACGATGCCATCTGGATATTCCTCGGGGAACGCATGACAGAGAGTCTTCCAAAAGAATCTATAATTACAAAGAAATCCTCGCCATTGTGACACTACGTTATAATTTGGCGAGATAAAGTGTAGACAGTACAGAACACGAACGAGCTACTTCGATATCCCGCAAGCGACACATCCTATTATATTCTCCTGGACCCTATTTGTTGTTTAACTAACGCATGGATGTGATTTGTATATTTTCAAATTATATAAACCAAACGCTTTATGGAATTAATTGTCTGACTCAGGTTATTTATCACGTATCTACAGTAATTGTCAATCAGGGGCCGCTCTGTTTAAATAGTTAACACTCTGACTTATCTTTTGCCCTGAAAAGACACAGCCTCCCCCCGTTTTGATTATTACTACCCATGAGTCACATGAGAAATCCTTAAATATCTTTGAATATTTACTCGGAAGCCGTTCTTTTCTCGTAAGATAGTTATGTATTGTGCTCATGTTGATATCTGACTGCTTGTAATTTTGCAGAGTCAACTGCAAAACTAATAAAGTATATAATAAAAAATTTGGTTATCCTGACTTTAGATGGGCTTAATTTGATGATTTTTATTGCAATTTCAAAGAACAGATTAAATTCCATGACAAGAAACATTCTTCATTACTCTATTTGTATTTATGACGTTATGTTCTGGTTCTCCCTTGCTTAAAATTGACTGCTTTAATAAAGGAAAGAAACAGCATTTTTTATGTTCCGTGTTATCACTGTTTTATGGAAATCGTGTTATCATATGGGAGGCGACCTGCAATAGCTTACTGCCTATTCTGCTAACGCATTCGCAGTAATCTGGTGAATAACACAGTTTAACGGAAAGTTTCTTCTTTTTCCTATTTACTTTTAATATGAGCAGTGGAAGTTAGTGAAGTGAAAGGCGCGGTCAACGAGAGTTCAACGGGAGGGAAAGTGTAGAGGGAGAACTGTTTATGCTCTCTTGCATAATGAGCGTATGCAAATACGGTACATAGTATATTGGCACGGGCATAGTTAGTCCCCTTGCGGTGCCCCAGGGGATGACCGATGAATGTGTAGAGAGAGAGAGAGAGAGAGAACAGAGAGATATAACGCACCGATGAGAGCGATCAGAAATTAAATCTGTGTCACATTTCTGTATCAGCGTTATTTTTTAAATGTGTAGTATTATTTTTAGCCCGCAGCAAATGTTTCTTGTTTTAGAGAATTCTTTTCAAAGGACAGTGATGGTATTATGTTTTGAAGGATTTTATACGCACAAAAAATCTTCCATTTTAGCTTTATTAAGTTAATCTTACAGATCACATATTTTTTCATCTCTATACCAGCTTCTCAATAATTCTTATTAGATATTTTAATTTTTAGGGGGAGGTGAGAATAGCTGGAGGGGAATACGAGCACAACAGTGCTCTATACCTTCTACGATTTTTGTTTGTTTGAATTGGATTGATTGCTCTCTTGGTCTATGAATGAACACAAATTTTAAGATTTGATGATTTCTTCACATGTACATATTCTCGATGTTAAACTAAATTTAACTCAAAACTGAACGAGTAATAGAAGAAAGAAACAAATGACGCATATTTTCTATCAGTTGTTTGCCTAACATTTCCCTAAATTATTTCAAGAAATTGAATACTTATCGTACATTTCCCTTGATAAATTATTTAATTTCCTGATTTCTCTTCCTAGAAATGTCTTCTTAAATTCCAGCTTTATCTTTATACTGTGATATTTCCTGCCTTTAAAAGCTGCACTCAAGCGTATTCGTGTACTATTGTCATTCTACACCATTTTCGTCTGACTGCTCGGCATATCCCCTTTAGTATTTTCTTATACAAATATAATAATTTTTCCAAGCTCGATAGCTGCAGTCGCTTACGTGCGGGGAGTGTCCAGTATTCGGGAGATAGTGGGTTCGAACCCCACTTTTGGCAGCCCTGAAGATGGTTTTCCGTGATTTTCCATTTTCACACCAGGGAAATGTACCTTAATTAAGGCAACGGCCGCTTCCTTCCCATTCCTAGCCTCTCCCCGCCCCGTCGTCGCCATAAGACCTATCTGTGTCGGTGCAACGTAAAGCAAGTTATAAAAAAGATAATAATTTAAAAATACATATTTCCGCTTACAGGCTGCGGGAATCTCCAAGAGAGCGGCATATGTCTAGCATCAAGATTGGAGTGATAAGAAAGCTTGCATTTAACACAGCAGTTCGCTAATAACTGTTAGTCTTTTAAAGTGTGTTGTGAGGTTATTATCGCGATGGTTAAGTACTACTCACGCAACTTTTAATGATAGATGGACACCCTAGTGCTGAATCGGCAATCTTCGAGATTCGTATTGGCAACCTTTGAAACACAAACTATGAACCGCTTATGCAATGCCATGAGACATCTGGCGTACACTTTACGTACTAGTACTGTTGTCGTTTACACAGCAGAGCCAAAGTATAGAATTCAAGCTCGGAACAAGATTCGCATCGAGAAATGTTATAAAATGTGTGTGTGTGTGTGTGACACAGTTGTTGGCTTAAGATAATAAAGGTTTAGAAATTCATATCGATCGATCATACTATCGATTCAATTCAGATTTCATTTCCAGTCAGTTGGCAGTATTACCGGAACTGGGAGAGTTCCCTCCTTACTCCTCACCCCCCCCCCCGTAACACCAGCTATCACTAAAATTTTCGCGAGTAGTACACTACAGCGCAGAGAATGTTTTTGGTCGAGTGTTATTTGCACGAAGAGAAGAAACCAGTTAAAATGTGCCTTCGAAAATTCCGTAGACAGTTTCCCGGTTCGACAGTACCATCAAACCTTTACGTTGAACAACTCGTTCACAAGAGCCGTAGTACTGGTTCCGTAACTAACAGGAAGAAAACAGGGAAGGAGAACAGCTCTCTCACAGGAGAGGTTAGAAGATATACAGGCAAGACTGCAAGTCACTTCACAGGAAACTGATATTTCACATTCGTCAGCACGAAATGCAAAAAAGTGTTACATTTACGATGTAACCGAACTCATTAATTGGTGAGTTTAGTTTCATTTACTAGTTTATTTGTTTGATGTAGTAACGTATTTACTTATTTATTTTATTCTGAGCATGGATATAGCTGGTGAATTCAATTTCCTTTAGTTTCTATTTGCGTAATCATACCGCTCGCAATAGCTATGGATATTGTATCTTAGTTTTAATTTCTCTTTATGTAGAGCTATTAAACATTTTATGGCGAAGCACATTTAAGAAGTGTATGCCTAGAAACACTAGCTGTATACCATGAGGTGTGGTGAAAAATTCGAAGGCGTATTTTGAAGTTCTCTTTTATCAGTCTATAACAAATTGAAATCTGGGTTTCGACATGATTTTATTAAAAAAACAGTTGAGGAAAGAATCTTTTCCCTGCAGTTTTGAGTTTATTCCGTCGACAAAATATGGTCATCTGATCTTTATAGGTACTACAGCGAGTAAAGAAATACCGCCAGCCACTTTTATTTTCGCAAGGATGGTTATTGACGATATATAAGGCTAAAATTTTCTTTTTCAAATTTAATTAAGTTCTTTACTTCAGGATTCACCCTCGCATATTATTTTCACGACGCAGAATAGAAAAGACTCTCGTCAAGTAGAACCTCTGTTAACCGAAAACATGGTTGGGAAGGGGTTTTCGGATAATATGTGAAATGCCATTTTTAGAAATAGTTTTCTGAAAGTTTTAGATGAAAGTAAATGAAGACAATAGTCTGCATTGTTCACAAAGCTTTTTAATACTGGAAACCCGAACTACTCAGTTGTATTTACAAAACAATACAACGTTCGATTGTGTATGTACAGTAGGCCCTACTACTTTTTCTGGAAAAATCTTCTATTTTCTTTTGTTCTGTCCTTTTCCCATCATTTACTAGCCGCTATTCCATGCCACCGTTACATTAGGAAAACGTCAGAATAACATAAGAAATGTTTTTCTTTAATTCATTTTCGTAAATAAATAGTTTTTCGGTTAAACGTGTTTCTGATAACAGAGGTTCTATGGTATTAGCTGAGTGGTGACGGAAAGCTGTTTTGCAGTAACCTCTAGACTCTCATTACTGTAGAACAGCCTGCGTAACGAAGGGCTGTGAAGTGGAAACTGGTGACGGTGCACCTATTATGTACCACTCAAATGGTTTCAATAGCGCCCGATACACAGTACCAAGTCTCCTGAAAGTACTCAACCAGCGCTACATAAAAATTAATCATAGCGTTACCTCACAAGTAAGATGACTCAGCATGCAGGAGGTGCAAGCAGGTGAGGACAGGGAGCTAAAGGGGTTCGAGCTGATATTTACCCAGAGTTTTACCTGCGGTGCCCATGTTTAATATACTGATCTCCCCGAAATAGGAGCCAGCTTTTAACGTAGCTAGCACCGTCTTCCCGTTATCTGCCACTACCTGAAGTCGGCCGCGGTTCACGATGTACATTTCCTTGCCAACTTCGCCTGAAACATGAGAGAAGATACAAGTATAGAGAGCAGACTTACCTAGATTAGTCTCAGAAAGTCATTATAAGATGTTCTAATTTGGGATTTTACACAGAAATGTCAAATATAATATCACTAGCAAAATGTATATAACCAGTTTCCATATGGATGTAGAATAAACATCTCTTTTACATGTAGTTAGGTTAGGTTAAGTTAGGTTAGGTTAGGTTAAGTTAGGTTAGGTTAGGTTAGGTTAGGTTAGGTTAGGTTAGGTTAGGTTAGGTTATGTTAGGTTAGGTTAGGTTAGGTTAGGTTAGGTTAGGTTATGTTAGGTTAGGTTAGGTTAGGTTATGTTAGGTTAGGTTCTTATTTGCACGTTCTTTTAAGCTTTGGTGATAATCGAATAAGGAAGGATTAGGACTGGGAAGGAAATGTTCGTGGCCTTAGTTCATGTTCAACCTGGTGTTAAAAATAGGAATCACGGAAAACTATCTTCACAGCTGCCGAGCCGAATAGAAACTCACAACAATGTGATTCGAACCGCGTAGCCAACTCACTTGCTAGTCTACGCAGGATAAGATTAAATTAGGTTACTCTGGATTAAGTGAGGTTAGATCAGATTACCTTAGCTTGGGTTATATTAGATCAGATGTGATTCAGTTAGGTTATCTGGAGGTGTTTGAAGGGAAGTTCAGTGCAATCCGAAGATATACACATGTTGAGATGCCGGGCGAAGAATAGTTTAGATTAAGTTAGATTAGGTCCTTGGATTATCCAATGAAAGTTGTGTTTTATATAATTTTTGGATACACCGGAAATTTTTGAGAGGAGTGAGGGAATAATTTTGACGTTTGAAAACTTTTATCCCACAAAGAAATTTACACCTTGCTGTTTAAATTGGTGTATCTTTTATCAAGATATTCATTCCAAGAACAATCCTTTTTTATGTTTACTAAGTTATAGTTGAAATAATTGTTCTATGTCACATACTTCTCTGAAATCTCTTCATTTCTAAAATTAAATGACGAAGAAGACCAAGGTTTCCACCAATTTGTAGAAACAGCCCCATTATTTTCGTTGGTAGCATTGCTATAAAAATATGGCTGCCTCGAGTGAAGTGTTTAGTTTCTGATTCAGTGTTGTATGAACGTACAAAATGCGTTACTTTGACGGTATTCTTTGGCATTTTAAATTATTAATAAAATATGTACCTGTATCTCTTAAACAACAGAACGAAGAACGTGGAAATTTTTCTTAAGGCTTTGAAAAAGCTATAACGGTTCACTGAAACAAGATTGTTGCCTATATTTTCTTACTTTTTGAATTTCGCAGTCTTATGTGTTATTTATTTCTCTCAGTTAATCTTATAATTAAGTGAAGTCATATATGTTACACTTCAAATCAGAAAGGACTGAATTCAGTGAACTTATGTTTGATGCCAAAAACAGATTTAAGTATTTCATGATTATGGCTGAGGATATTTCAATGAAGTGATGATTACGAATAGAACCAGAATGTTCAGGAATTTATAGAATAGAATGCAATCTTACTGAAGCGAGTAGCAAGCATACTGTAGCCAGGAGAACAGACTTGCTCTGAGATTTGCATAAACATCGGGGGGTGGCGCGTCTTAGGTTAGGTTAGCTTATGTTATTTTCGCTACATTACTGAATAGCGGGGCAGACGACACTTCCTACTAGCCAAATTATTTGGTGAGGACACAAGTCCATTCGCATTGTAATCCATAAAGGAAGAATATTCAGCCTGTTAAGGCGACAGCCCGCTCTACAGCAGTGATAACACGGGTGTCCTTGCTAGGAGTTAAGCTGGCAACTTGTCTGACCACGGGGTTAAGTGGCTATGCATAACTTCCAGGCGTTCTGATTGGTGATACGAAGGGACTTTTTGTCCCCACCAGATAGTTGGAGTTTTAACTTATTACTGCCTAAACATCCGGGCTCTAGTGATGAATCTATCCATTCAGTCGAGGCTGACTCCTGCATACCTTATGGATCATGGCTTGGTGAGTTGTTCTATTCCTTACAGCTTCCTTAAGAAAGTGTCTGTTCTGACGGTGTCCAGCCAGAAAAGATATAAAGTAATCAGCAATTATAGCCCTACAGGCAAGCAACTCAACGTAGAAAACATCCTAGGGATATGAGCTACGAATTTTAGGTAAATAGAATATAATAACGCACGATAATATATTCTTTACTTATTTCTAAAAAATACAATTCTTTTCTTAATCGTTATTATCCGGTCGATTAGATTAGCAGTTTGCCTTTTTCTACCACTACGATCGGTAATGTGAATCTGTGCAGGGTTTCACTTAAGCTCTTATAACTACATTTGGTGTAGACTTTTTCAAAAATTCAAAACCGCCTAAGCGTATTGAACCAAGGAACACATTACTGAAAGAAAACGCGTAAAGGCTGTTTTTTTTGGAACTGCATCCAGGCTGGAAGTGATTTTCGAAATTTTGGTTTTTAAGTTTGATAGAGCTATCCGAAGCTCACAATTTGACACATTTGCTAGTCTTCAATAAACAATAGCATTTGTGTTTCGATGAAGTTATGAACACGGCAGAATTAAGTGGAAGGATTTCAACACGTGAAACAGAGGAACTGTTATACGAATTTCAAGATTCAGACGCTGACCAGAATTTTGTGATAACTAGTGATCATGAATTCAGCAGTGAATTTAGTGAAGGGGAAGAAGTCAACTATAGCCAGTTCCAGAGTTACTGTGATTACAGAGGATTCAAATGCAGGAAGTTCTCCTCGTTATTTTGTTGATAAAGACAGAGAAAGAAGGGAACTGACCCGGCTGGAACTTCTCTAAGAGTTATTTACGTGTTATATTCTTCTCGGATACTGAGAATCACTGTTCTCATTTAAAAAAAATGGTCTTAACAAACAGTTATATTAAGTACATACTGTATGCCACAAATTTTCGTATCAGTGTGCGTTTTGAAATTTAAATATTATGCCGATTTTCAGTTGACATTTTGTAATTTGTTATTTATGCCATTTGATTGTAAAACTATTTTTTTGTGAAAATTAATCACATTTCTTAGCAGACAAAGTAGGGGTCCACGTAATACAAAAAAAGTGAACTTAAGCCCGAAATGGTTTCAAATTGTGAGTCCTGGATAACTCTATCCAACTTAACAAAAAGCAAATTTCGAAAAAAATCACTTCTGGTATTAATGCAGTTTCGGAAAACAGTCTAATATCGCTTGTTTTTTTACTCGTTTTCTTTTTTATTCAAACCCTAGCCAAATTAAATGATTTACAGAATTCTTTCTGTAATGTGTTTCTTGGTTCAATACCCTCAGGAGTGTTTTGAAAATACCCACACCGAGTGTAGTTATAAAGGCTTAAGTAAAACTCTGCATTGACTCACATTGGCGCTCGTAGTGGTAGAAAACGGCAAACTGCTAATCTAATCGACAGAGTAATGATGATTAAGAGGAGGATTGTCGTTTTTAGAAAAATAAAGAATATATTCTCATACGTTATTCTATTTTATTTACCTAGAATTCATAGTTCATATCCCTAGGATGATTTAAACATTGTGTTGCTTGCCTGGAGGGATTTTTATATTGGGTCTACCAAACCCAGCCCGACCGTTCACGTTACGTTTTCCACACGACCACTCTAGGGTTAATAAAGCGTGGGTTTTTATTGCAGTAATAAGTTAGTATGCAAATTTAATGTAACGACCAACAAGTATACACTAGCCTGCACAACGGTTATGCTATGAGGTTTGCTTACATATTAGGGGTACAGTCCATGAGAACCCCTAAAATGTATGTTACTGCTGCTACATTATGGAACAGCGAGCTAGACGACACTTCCTACTAACTATACTAGTTTGCATTCTAAATGATTTCTGCCTAGAAATCCGACACCTACTCAAAAATCAGCAGTTTCCATAGGGACACAGCTATGAATGGGACGTGCGTGGAAGCTATATTTTGCTTTGGAGACAAATTAAATAATACTGCACCCATCAAGACTTAGCAGCAGGCAGGATAGATAGGATATGTCAATTTAAATCAATATTTGTGTGCAATTACTCACCCTTGCGGCAGATGTAATCTCCCGGGGAGAAGAGAACCGGTCTTAACCTAAGGACGAGCTCGCATAGGAAACCAGCCTCCGTGTTCTGGAAGATCTCCACCCTCTTGAGCGTATCCAGGTGGACGTTGATCGCGATCTCCGCCTTCAGCTTGTCTGCACAAACACGATACATTACATTAGCATGGACTCTTTGTAAACAACACACAGCATTCAAGGTAGCTCTTGTTACAAGCAGTTGGCTTTGAAACGTCCGTTAGGAATACACCTGAGCTTTCAACCTTATCTCAAATAAATAAATAAATAAATAAATAAATAAATAAATAAATAAATAAATAAATAAATAAATAAATAAATAAATAAATAAATAAATAAATAAATAAATAAATAAATAAATAAATAAATAAATAAATAAATAAATAAATAAATAAATAAATAAATAAATAAATAAATAAATAAATAAATAAATAAATAAATAAATAAATAAATAAATAAATAAATAAATAAATAAATAAATAAATAAATAAATAAATAAATAAATAAATAAATAAATAAATAAATAAATAAATAAATAAATAAATAAATAAATAAATAAATAAATAAATAAATAAATAAATAAATAAATAAATAAATAAATAAATAAATAAATAAATAAATAAATAAATAAATAAATAAATAAATAAATAAATAAATAAATAAATAAATAAATAAATAAATAAATAAATAAATAAATAAATAAATAAATAAATAAATAAATAAATAAATAAATAAATAAATAAATAAATAAATAAATAAATAAATAAATAAATAAATAAATAAATAAATAAATAAATAAATAAATAAATAAATAAATAAATAAATAAATAAATAAATAAATAAATAAATAAATAAATAAATAAATAAATAAATAAATAAATAAATAAATAAATAAATAAATAAATAAATAAATAAATAAATAAATAAATAAATAAATAAATAAATAAATAAATAAATAAATAAATAAATAAATAAATAAATAAATAAATAAATAAATAAATAAATAAATAAATAAATAAATAAATAAATAAATAAATAAATAAATAAATAAATAAATAAATAAATAAATAAATAAATAAATAAATAAATAAATAAATAAATAAATAAATAAATAAATAAATAAATAAATAAATAAATAAATAAATAAATAAATAAATAAATAAATAAATAAATAAATAAATAAATAAATAAATAAATAAATAAATAAATAAATAAATAAATAAATAAATAAATAAATAAATAAATAAATAAATAAATAAATAAATAAATAAATAAATAAATAAATAAATAAATAAATAAATAAATAAATAAATAAATAAATAAATAAATAAATAAATAAATAAATAAATAAATAAATAAATAAATAAATAAATAAATAAATAAATAAATAAATAAATAAATAAATAAATAAATAAATAAATAAATAAATAAATAAATAAATAAATAAATAAATAAATAAATAAATAAATAAATAAATAAATAAATAAATAAATAAATAAATAAATAAATAAATAAATAAATAAATAAATAAATACGGAATGTCTACGTACCCTACACGAGCGATTGCCTACAGCAGTATTAAATCATACATTAGCTTGAAATATTAGAAATAAGGATGATTGAATGATTAGAAAATTCCTGCATCCATGTCCGGCTCTATGGCTAAATGTTTGGCATGCTGACATTTGGTCACAGGGGTCCTGGGTTTGGGAATTTTAACCGTCATTAGGTAATTTCGCTAGCACGGGAGCGGGTGTGTGTATCGTCTTTATCATCATTTCACCATCATCACGACGCGCAGGCCGCCTATGGGAGTCAAATCAAAAGACCTGCACCTGGCGAGTCGAACATGTCCTCGGACAGTCCCGGCACTAAAAGCCATACGTCATTCCATTTCCTGTATCCATGAAGCTGTTGACCACTGACCTGTACTTTGTTCGGTTTAGGATGTTTTCCTGATTTAATCCGGACTGTTCAAAGTCCCTTCTTATTCTTCTTCCCCTTTGTTCACATCGGCCTACATAGGACCACGTTTTTCAGATGTATTCTCCTTCATTCGTAGCCGGTGTTGCCCTTTACTTTTCTCCGTTCAGTCTTTCCCATCTTCAACTGTAGCTTTTCTTGAAAAACCTGGTAAGCTCTTAGTTTCCATCTGCGTGGGTTGCGCTCTTGTATATCTTCATAATTTGGCTGGGTCTTCCTATCTTTAAAATAGGTAAAGGCCTGGTTCGAAAATCATGTTGGTTTCATTCTTAGCAAGTGGCCATAAATTGCTATTCTCCTTTTCCGCTTAACATCAGAGATCTTCTGGATATAAGTATATACTGTATCTCATAGTTATGCCGACGTCTATATTCACTTTTGTCTTTAACAGAGTCACAAAATTTCCTTAAAATCTTTCTTTGTTTCTTTAATTTCCAATTTTTCTATCAGGTATTTCTTGTTCATAGCAAGGCATTCCGCTGCATGCTAAGCCTCTGGTCTTATGACAGTAGTAGTGGTAGTTTTTTTGCTAGGGGCTTTACGTCGCACCCACACAGTTAGGTCTTATGGCGACGATGGGATAGGAAAGGCCTAGGAGTTGGAAGGAAGCGGCCGTGGCCTTAATTAAGGTACAGCCCCAGCATTTGCCTGGTGGGAAAATGGGAAACCACGGAAAACCATTTTCAGGGCTGCCGATAGTGAGATTCGAACCTACTATCTCCCGGATACAAGCTCACAGCCGCGCGCCTCTACGCGCACGGCCAACTCGCCCGGTAGTAGTAGTAGTAGTAGTAGTTTTTTGTTATGGCAGGGGAAAATCTTTTAAAGACACCACTCTGTGTGGGAGTTGGATTTCCACCAACCAAAAACCCCTGCCCTCTTCACTCAGACCATTCTGGAACTGCTTGACATCAGAATGGAGTGATGTATGTTATTAAGTTCTACCTTTCTCTTCTTTCTCCTTCATCCCCATAATGCTTGTCGCCATTGCCTTTACTGTGTTCCAGGCAAATGGGCTCTCTAACATAATCTGAACCAGATTCCCTGGCGTGAGTTGTCGGCCAAGTTGTTGGCAGGCTTTTCTTCGTTCTTCTTCCCATCGAACACAGTAGAAAAAGGTGTGTTCTACTGTATACCTTTCAGAACAGTACCAACAACCATCTCCCTGCGTCTTTCCCATCTTCATGGCGTATACGCCGAATCTTCCATGTCCTGTCAGGATCTGCGACAGATAGTAATCTACCTGCCGATGTCTACATTTAAGCCAGTCTCCTATGTTGGGTATTAGCTTTTTTGTCCATTGGCCAACATCGGTTGTGCCATCCCATCGGTCTTGCCAGTCTAGTAAGAGTTGGTTCCTCGAGGCTTTCTTTTCCTCAGCAGATATAGTTGCACCCCTTTCATGCCAAAGTTTTCTCTCTACAACGAGGAGGTCAATGGGAATACTGGCAGCTACAACTTGTAAAGCTGCTGTCGAAACAGTTCGATATGCACAGGTAACTCTGAGCAGCATTTTCCTCTGTACTCTTTCCATAGCTCTTCGGTGAATCTTCCTCCTGAGTGCATTGTGCCAGATAGGTGCAGCATAAAGTAAAATGGAATATACTGCAGAGCACATAATCTGTCTCTTAACTGTTCTTGGTCCCCCGATGTTAGGCATAAGTCTGGCTAATGCCGATGCCTTCTTCTCTGCCTTTTGGGTTACTGCCTTCACATGTGCACCAAATGTGCAATTCCTGTCAATAAGAACCCCAAGGTATCGTACAGACTTTCCTGGGATAATCACTGTATCATTTAATAAGAAACGGACATTTTTCCAATTCCTGGAACCTTCAAAATTACAGCCTCAGTCTTATGTGGAGGCAATCTCAACTTATTATTTACCATCCAAAGGTTAACTCGTCTCAGTGATTCATTTACTCGGAAGGTCAGTTCTTCTACATTATCTGCTATTACCACTATTGCAAGGTCATCTGCATAACCAATAGATGTTGTCCCTTTTGTCAGCTGCAGGCGTAAGACACCATCATATAGAATGTTCCACAAGGTGGGTCCTAGGACAGATCCCTGTGGAACGCCAGCACTCGTTTCAAGATCTTCTAAATCATGAAATCGTATTCTTCGTCCTTTGAAGTACTTAACGATTATTTGTTGTAGATACTGAGAAATGTTCATCCTACGAAGTTCTCTCAAAATAATGCTCCAAGAAGCAGTGTTAAAAGCATTTTTGACATCTAGCGTTATCAAGGCAGCCCATTTCTCACTGCTTTCTGCCTGTATTTGAATCACCCTCTCATTAGCTTGGGTTGTGGTTCTACCCTTTCTAAATCCAATAGTAGTAGTAGTAGTAGTAGTAGTAGTAGTAGTAGTTTTTTTTGCTAGGGGCTTTACGTCGCACCGACACAGATAGGTCTTATGGCGACGATGGGATAGGGAAGGCCTAGGAGTTGGAAAGAAGCGGCCGTGGCCTTAATTAAGGTACAGCCCCAGCATTTTCCTGGTGTGAAAATGGGAAACCACGGAAAACCATCTTCAGGGCTGCCGATAGTGGGATTCGAACCTACTATCTCCCGGATGCAAGCTCACAGCCGCGCGCCTCTACGAGCACGGCCAACTCGCCCGGTCAGTAGTAGTAGTAGTAGTAGTAGTAGTAGTAGTAGTAGTAGTAGTAGTAGTAGTAGTAGTAGTAGTAGTAGTAGTAGTAGTAGTAGTAGTAGTAGTAGTAGTAGTAGTAGTAGTAGTAGTAGTAGTAGTAGTAGTAGTAGTAGTAGTAGTAGTAGTAGTAGTAGTAGTAGTAGTAGTAGTAGTAGTAGTAGTAGTAGTAGTAGTAGTAGTAGTAGTAGTAGTAGTAGTAGTAGTAGTAGTAGTAGTAGTAGTAGTAGTAGTAGTAGTAGTAGTAGTAGTAGTAGTAGTAGTAGTAGTAGTAGTAGTAGTAGTAGTAGTAGTAGTAGTAGTAGTAGTAGTAGTAGTAGTAGTAGTAGTAGTAGTAGTAGTAGTAGTAGTAGTAGTAGTAGTAGTAGTAGTAGTAGTAGTAGTAGTAGTAGTAGTAGTAGTAGTAGTAGTAGTAGTAGTAGTAGTAGTAGTAGTAGTAGTAGTAGTAGTAGTAGTAGTAGTAGTAGTAGTAGTAGTAGTAGTAGTAGTAGTAGTAGTAGTAGTAGTAGTAGTAGTAGTAGTAGTAGTAGTAGTAGTAGTAGTAGTAGTAGTAGTAGTAGTAGTAGTAGTAGTAGTAGTAGTAGTAGTAGTAGTAGTAGTAGTAGTAGTAGTAGTAGTAGTAGTAGTAGTAGTAGTAGTAGTAGTAGTAGTAGTATCCTCTTATTCCAAGGTCCTCTGTTCGTTTCCCTTTTTAAATTCTTGACTGAGGAGCAGAACGGGTTTCACTCGATACGAGATTATCTCAAGCTCTTATACCTCTAATATCTAAAGTTGAATTCTGACAGTTCTTAGAGGGAGGTCCGTTTACTGCCTGCCGGGGCGGGTGTTAAAGGGAGTGGGGGGTACGGTTGCCATGGAAACGAGGTTGACATGGAGATAAATCTTCTGGCCATCTCGTCTTGCTTGGAGTTGCCAAATCTCTCACTTCTGAGTTAGAGCTTGTCGCAAGCAGTTCAGATAACGGAGCATGAGACCAAGTCAGTCACAGTCTGGCCAGGTAGTCTACGACAGATCACAGCGGTCCGAAGAATGAACGAGGGAATAAGTGAGCCGGAAGCGAGGGGGTAAGAGAAAGGAATGCAGGAATGTGGCAACATCGGGAAATAGCACGTGCAATGCCCCTCCCTCCAGCCCTAGCTGTCAGAATTTATCTTTGGTTATTAGAGGTATAGTTACAAGAAGAAAGCGCACAATGAGAAGATGACGCTGCTGACCTAGTGTGCATAGACGAACAGTGGTTACTATGCAGGTCGGGAATTTAATGACGCTAACTCCAAATAGACCGCAGGCCAGAAACATACCCATTTAAAAAATATAAAATATAAAAAGATTCCTAAATATCAGGTATTTTTTCAGACAGTACCTTTCTCTTGAAATTGTGTTCAATTATTTTCTATTCATCAAACCGAGAAACATCAAAGGTTTAACACGATAATCACAATAATTATTAACAAGGCCGTCATGAACGAGACAGTATTTGCGTCATGAACACACACAGAATAGAACAGAGTTTTCCGCGCGGTATTTGCTACTAATTATAATACAAACACATCATTACATATTGTGAAATATTGCCTCATTACCTTCTGTTAAATTTAATCCCCCGCGAAATGACACTGTAATTAGTTATATTACTAGACAAACTCAACGCAATATGTGACACGTATTAGCGTGGCGAACATCATAAGGATTCGTTATCTGTGAAAACAAAGTCCACTGAGTCGGACTTAAAAGTTAATCTGCCAAGCTGCAAGATAATAATAATAATAAACACAAAGTACGGACAGATAAAACGGGTTCCACACTTCATATACCTTGGTGAAATTGTAGAACGAACAAGGTTAGAAAAGGAAGCACAGAAACTAAAGATTGCGTACCGGAGAACATACGACATTTATAACAAAAAGATCATGTCCACACACACACACAAGGAACGAAGGATTATGAAGAAAATTCTTCGTCTAGAAAGTAATGAAGACGTATACAGAATAAAATCCTGTAAAGCAACTGAGAAACTGTCGAACGAAGATTGAAATTTTATAGATACGTTCCCAACAAAAAGGCTTAAAACAAGATCATGATATACTGCAGAAAATCAAGAGTCTACCATGGATTCAGAAAGTCAAAAAGGAGCTAGAGAAAGCCCAGACAGATACATCAGAAATACTAGACAGAAATATGTTACGTAAGGGATTAAACATAGGGTAGTACAGCCCGAGAATGAAGTTTCAAGGAGATAAGGAACCAAATGGACTGAAGAAAAGAAGAGAGCCCACGAAGAAAAAATAGAAGCCATATACAAGACCAGAAAGACGTGATCCAACAGGGTCTATATGCTAATAATGATATTAAAAAATTGTTTTTATTAAAATGCAATTGTATGCAATATCAAACCAGAATAGTAACTTCATTATAGTTCAGTAAGCTTCCCAAAAAGAGATCCAATGTTTCAAAATTGTACCTGAAGGGATTTGAGTGTTTCATAGACATATATT
Source organism: Anabrus simplex (assembly GCF_040414725.1). Lineage (NCBI taxonomy): Eukaryota > Metazoa > Arthropoda > Insecta > Orthoptera > Tettigoniidae > Anabrus > Anabrus simplex. Next base: position 68,850,926 of record NC_090278.1, on the reverse strand, counting down.
TGGCAATTTTAACACATGTGAGACAGGGTATTCCAACTCTTATTCAATTAAAAAAGGCATATACACACGGTGTAAGAATTGAAACCATTCAGAGGAACATGACGCGTGTATTGACAGCGCTGCATTCGGTAGAACAGTGGGTTCGAACCCCATCGTTGGCTGTCCTGAGAATTGTATTCTGTGGTATTTTCACTTTCAGACAAATGTTGCGAGTTTTGACGAAAAAATCGAATTTTCATTGTAACCTCAAAATTCCCCTCAATTTTCCCTTTCTCAAATCCCGTTATAAGTTTTTAATAGTGCCATTTTAAAGGTCTAAATGCCGGATTTAAAGGGTAGCAGTTCGGCCTATATATAGCAAGCATACGCTCCTTTCTTTCATGCTGTCAGACAAAATTAACTTCAAAGATCTTTCGGACTACCATTTCAACAATATCACTGGAATGCATTTACCTTGCAGTAGTCCTGCGTTGTGCATAAGAGGAGGAAGACAGCTGAGGGAGTAATTTACAATCCAGGGCCGTTTTAAAGCAAGTATATTTCTAAAAGCTTAAAACGTTTTCAGCTCTTTACTATACATAAAATACCGCTTGCGACAGACTTTGATAAGGAATTTTCAGAGAATGTTTGAATATGTACCTGAATTGAAAATAGTTCTGCGTTTAATTATCCATTGAATATTACCTTTATATTTTTACTCCTGAAATAGTACGAAACTAGATTTTTGCCTATTGAATGGATAATGAAAAATTGAAAATAATATATCTCCAATAGTATGAGTATTTTTGAGACGTCTAGGAAATTACAGCCCCCAAAAATGAAAACTGTGCCGTAGGGAAAATTTTCTATGCAACGTATAAAAAAATATTTGTTAAATATTTTACAGCCCATTAATTAATCAATTCCAAATCTTGTGTGGGTCTATGTCTTATTAATATGTACCTGTGTTTTACACTTGGTTTTGATAAGTGGTAAATTGTATAAGTTCAAAATTTCAGTCATGACGCTCCTTAATTGTGACTATGAACGCAGGGAGAGAGAGAAAGAGAAAGAGAGAGAGAGAGAGAGAGAGAGAGAGAGAGAGAGTGAGAGAGAGAGAGAGAGAGAGAGAGTTGGCTGGGGCGGAGGGCTACAGTCACGGCGGAGTAAAACATAACCTTGGTGAAACATTGACGCATGTGGTGAGGAAACACCTTGGAACAATTTGGAAGTCAATTAATAAAATGATCTGGAAGTGGAAACTGCGAAAATCTCGAGTCACTCAACACTCAGACCTGAGTGAGTTACGAGATCGTTGCGAGTCAGTGCATCTGCGACTCTGCACATTATGAGACGCTGTGTTGGAGAGCAAGATTTCTATTCACCAAAGAAAGAACTGTGTCCTCGACCACGTTTGTGAATACAAACTGTGTGAAGTGGAAAACTGGAACGCGAGTAAAGTTGTAAGTAGTAGTTTAAAAATTGTAGTCGATAGTCAAAACACACTGCCTTTCTGAGTAGTGATTTTAGTTTCAAGAACCTCGATAACCCGTCCTATATGGGAATGCCCATTCTATTGGTAACATGCATTTATTTCTGAAGTTTCGAACAATAGAAAAGCAGAAGAAAAATGAGTTATTCTGGAGAATTCTGGAGGACACGCTGCCGGGAATAAAATACGTAGATATTTATCAGTCTGACCTGTTTGAGATATCTCTGCGAATAACAAAGCCATGAATAAAGGAATTTCTCTGTTCCTGCTGTAAATATCCGCGCAATATCCTCAGTTTATTAGCTCCGTTCCCCGGCAGTCCCGATGAAGAAATGTTATGTGCAATTTATTATGCATACTTTCATTAAACTTTTTTTGTTTCCACTCTACTTTGTGCGTTTGTGAATATAAAACAAATATGCTACTGCAAGAATGCTTTATTTTTCTCCTTTCTCTATCTCACTTTCCTGTTTTCTAGCTCTGCTTACTTTCAGCACTTGTTTCATGTTAGCTGCTTTTTTTGTAACAATTGTGTATTCGTAACAGTCTCCGGATTTATAGGCAGTAATGGGTTAGAATGCAATGTTATTTAGATTAGATTTAGATTTATTATTTTTCTTTAGATCTACAGTAATAATACCCATTTGATCCGTTATAAAGAAAAATAACAATGTCCAGCCTAAGCCAAATTACATACTACTAACTTGGTGGACCCTACACAGGCGGAATACCGGACAACCATGCAAGGTTCCACCCCTAGCTAAATCTGTTAAGCTGCCTCTAACATGGACGGATGACCGGCTCACATGCTAGGGCACCCCCTATCTCTAAATTAAGCCTATAACTAATTACAACATTAAATCTATACTAATCTATCTTAAGCTGCCTCTAACATGGACGGATGACCAGCTCACATGCTATGGCACCCCCTACGTCTAAATTAAGCCTATAACTAATTACAACATTAAATCTATACTAGTTCTAAATCTATACTAATCTATCCTAAGCTGCCTCTAACATGGACGGATGACCAGCTCGCATGCTAGGGCACCCCCTACATCTGAATTAAGCCTATAACTAATTACAACATTAAATCTATACTAATTCTATCCTAGTACCTCTTATCATTAACTAATGAATCAAAACCAATACTGTCTCAATACACATAAATACACCTTCACTTGAATAAATACCCTCTAAACTTCGCTATCTTTCCTAATATCCATAAATACACCTTCACTTGAAAAAATACCCTCTAAACTTCGCTATCTCTTTTAATATCCATCCATCGAACTCAACAATCATTCACTTCATTTCCATGCCACATATCATTACATATCTACCTCTTATCATAAAGACACCTTTACTAGAATAAATACCCACTAAACTGCGCTATCTTTCTTATCATCCATTCGCCACCATGCCCCTGCTGAACATACACACAAACCTTGCACATTCCATTCCTCCTACATTTCCTCTACTTGTCTCTCTCAGGGTTGCTGATTCCATGCTTCAGCGGTATTATGAATGTCACAGACCCCATACACGCTAACCTTAGCACATTCCATTCCTACTACATTTCCTCTACTTGACTCCCTCGTGGTTGCTGATTCCATACTTCCGTTGCACTCACATTCTGCTAATACGTATTCTACTCATGTTACAACTTTATCACTGCACTACCTATCTATTCCTGCTCATCTTATTCAACCATGCTTAATCTAATTAAATAATCATCTAAAACCAACTTTGCTTGCCGATTTACCATTAACTAATAAATCACTTACCAATACCATTTAAACTTCGCTACCTCTCTTAACATTCATCCATCATCGTCATACTTAACACTTCAATTCCAGTCCTCATTCACTTTACAATTATAATACACATTAAGACATCTTTACTTGAATAAATACCATCTAGACTTCGCTACCCCTCTTCTCATCCATCCATCGAATTCAACCATCTATCCATCTTATATCTCAAGTCTCATTACTTGAATAAGTACCATACAATTACAGTACACTTAAAAACACCTTATCACCTCGCTACCTCTCTTATCATTCATCCATCATACCATACACATGCAGATACCATCACTTCTTTACTTTAACCATTACAATGCCCTTCGAACTCAACAATCCATCCATCTTATATCTCAAGACACCATTATATGAATAAGTGCCATACAATTACAGTACACTTAAAAACACCTTATCACCTCGCTACCTCTCTTATCATTCATCCATCATATATCTATTATCATCACCTTTCATATTTAACACTTCAATTCCAGTAGATACCATCCAACCTCCTTTATATCTCCAAACTCGTAACAATTACACTACACATATAGACATCATTACTTGAGTAAGTACCATCTAAACTTCGCTACCTCTCTTATCATCCATCCATCTAAACTCTGATCCAACTTCTAAACATCAATACATATCTACCTCTTATCATTCTTCACTTGAATAATACCCTCTAAGCTTCACTACCTCTCTTATCATCCATCCATCGCACTCCACAATCATTCTCTTCAATTCCATACCACATATCCTTACATATATACCTCTTATCATTAACTAATAAATCACTCACCAATACGATCTCCGTCATGCCATCACTTGAATAAATACCATACACTTGGTCTATCCATCTTCTACCTAAAGACACCATCACTTCAATTACAATTATACTACACATACAGGCACCATTACTTGAGTAAATACACACCTACAAACACCACCATAACTACGCTTCTGTCCTCCATCATAGGCAAACTATGTTACTTACTACTGTTACTTGACTTTTTACTTCTCGTAATTATTCCTTCCATTTTTCCTTTTTTGTCCCATAGGTCCTTCAAACTCAAGCTTCTCCCTTTGATCACGGCACTTCTTACTTCTGCTTCCTCCCTCAAACCATTATTCTCGCTCCGATTCTGTCCGCTTGTCTTCCCCTGTGGTTCTTTTTCTTCCCTCGCGCAGACTTCCGACACTAATTCGTCCATTAAATTCCTGACTACTTCCATCCTTCTTGCATTTACTTTTTCTTCAGCTCTTTTCATGATCTCTTCCCAGGAACCCCATCTACTCAGTGTTCCTTCATTTACAGTATGTACATCAGCCCTGGTAGTTTCTTCTTGCCTCGAACTGTCAGCCCTGCTAGTTTCTTCTTGCCTCAAACTCTCATCCATTAATTTCAGTTTCGATATTGTCCACTTACGGGTCCAATTCCTGTCGCTCACCACGAGTATCTGACCACTAATATACGCTTTCAATCCCTGAATTTTTGCTTTCACAAGATGTTTCTTAAGAATTTTAAAATTTCTACTCTCTTCTCTTCCGAAATCTCTCTTAATTCTAATGTTCTCACACTGTAGATTACCAGCGTTCCTTATCACTATGTCTGCCATCAATGAAGATAGCAGCGACACTTTTATGGGCCTGTGCCCTCCCACCTTGCCAACTCTCTCCACATTGTCTATATCTACCTCACTGAAATTTATTTTCATTTTTTTTTGTATAACATCTACCACTTTGTAAATAATGTCCACTTTAGATTCTGCCTTGTCTTCCTCCACCCCATAAATAAATATGGATTTCTTCTTGCGCTCCTGTCTGCAGAATTCGATTTCTTTCTTCAGGTTTACCATCTCTTCATCCATATTTTTTATTTTCTCTCTTAGTGACACCAGTTCTTTCTCGCTGCCTTCTATCATCGCCTTCGTATTCTTCATATAATCCTGGATCCACTGTCTCGTCTTTTCTTGCTCCTGGCCTTGTTCTTGAAGCATTTTCTTTAATTGTTCAAACGGACATACCTCCTGTATTACTTCTCTAACTACTTTCCTCATAACCTCTACGTCTACCCAATTCATCGTATCTATCTCCTTGCCGACCGCTTGACCTTACCGCTTCCTCACTCTTAATCCACTCCACTCAGCAGGCGCACGCCACACGACACGTCCGTCCTTCTCACTGGCTTAAGCTAGACTGCAATGTTATTTGATAATTAGGAAGTATTGTCCAGCCCGCTCTCCCGTAATGTAGCAGGAATAACATAAATTCTAGAGGTTCTGATGGGCTGTAACCCAAATATTTATGCAAAATTCATAACGTAAAGTCGTACAGGGCATTCTAACCTATTACTGTCTAAACATCCGGACTCTATCCATAACAGCTGGTAATGGGAAGTTAATAATAATTCTTGCCTTCTTGGTTGGGTTGCCTACATTCCAGGTGAAGTTTTTTATCGGGGGTATGATGGGCGCCCTGTAATGAGAATATTCGTATAATCAAGTCACAGTGTCCAGGTCTTAGATCAGTTTCGCACAAAAACATTTGAAATTCACGGATGAACCGTGAAAAGCGACTCGGTTTTAAAAGAAGAGGGGAAAAAGATTGCATTCCTGTCTCATTGACTGACGTATAGTAACGCGAATCGAAGGATTTTGAAGGTATGGTTAGATGGTTGCGCTTACTTTTGTTTTATGAGGAAGTTCAACTGGACACCCATTCTTTTTTAACGCAGATTGGAGGAAAGAATCGAAGAACTCCGAACCTCCGAATAATGAAGGTATCGGCAAAAACAAATGCACGGTCTCGAAAGGAATGATTTGAAAGTCTCTTTAGACTCAGCTAAGAACCCCGTGGTGGCCAATCCGTACGTCCAAGACGATAGCCCAAGAGGGCTCCACCTTCAGTCACCTGTTACCATAGGCAGTTCTGTCTGTTAGGTCATCAGCCCAGAGGCTGGTTGGATCCTCAAATAGCACCACCAAAGGCTATGCAGTTATAGGGAAACTGCAAAAACCAATGGCAGAGCCCAAATGAGGCATACTAGGCAAGATGAGGAGTGAGGTAGTTTGCCATTGCTTTCCTCACTGGACCAGAAGGTGCCACTGCAGCACGACTGATCCTATGAGCAACACCTTTCATAACACTCAGACACTAGTTTTGCCCCAAATGTCATTACCCAGCACCACCCATACCCCAGCAGCTTCCATATTGTCACAGCCATGGATGAGACTGGGACTTCGGTGGAAGCTACACTTTGCTCTGGCCTGTGCCAAGAGACGGATACAAAAATACTGCATCCATCAAGAAATGGCAACAGGCAACATAGGCAGTTAAAACTATGAAAGTATTCAATCACTCCCACGTACAGGGGAAATGTATGATGTCTCCTTGGTGCCAATTTACAGGAAACAGTTCGTGATAGAGGCGTTGCGTCTCGAATGCGTTCTGCATTATGTCTCCAAAAATTAGCAACATATCAACGTAGTTGTATCTGAAATACATCCTAAATAAATAAATAAATAAATAAATAAATAAATAAATAAATAAATAAATAAATAAATAAATAAATAAATAAATAAATAAATAAATAAATAAATAAATAAATAAATAAATAAATAAATAAATAAATAAATAAATAAATAAATAAATAAATAAATAAATAAATAAATAAATAAATAAATAAATAAATAAATAAATAAATAAATAAATAAATAAATAAATAAATAAATAAATAAATAAATAAATAAATAAATAAATAAATAAATAAATAAATAAATAAATAAATAAATAAATAAATAAATAAATAAATAAATAAATAAATAAATAAATAAATAAATAAATAAATAAATAAATAAATAAATAAATAAATAAATAAATAAATAAATAAATAAATAAATAAATAAATAAATAAATAAATAAATAAATAAATAAATAAATAAATAAATAAATAAATAAATAAATAAATAAATAAATAAATAAATAAATAAATAAATAAATAAATAAATAAATAAATAAATAAATAAATAAATAAATAAATAAATAAATAAATAAATAAATAAATAAATAAATAAATAAATAAATAAATAAATAAATAAATAAATAAATAAATAAATAAATAAATAAATAAATAAATAAATAAATAAATAAATAAATAAATAAATAAATAAATAAATAAATAAATAAATAAATAAATAAATAAATAAATAAATAAATAAATAAATAAATAAATAAATAAATAAATAAATAAATAAATAAATAAATAAATAAATAAATAAATAAATAAATAAATAAATAAATAAATAAATAAATAAATAAATAAATAAATAAATAAATAAATAAATAAATAAATAAATAAATAAATCAATCAATCAATCAATCAATCAATCAATCAATCAATCAATCAATCAATCAATCAATCAATCAATCAATCAATCAATCAATCAATCAATCAATCAATCAATCAATCAATCAATCAATCAATCAATCAATCAATCAATCAATCAATCAATCAATCAATCAATCAATCAGTCTTGTGATGTGACCTGGTTGTTGTTGACGTTGTTTGTGTCATCTTTCCATAGACTGGTTTCATGCAGCTCTTCATGCCAGTCTATTCTGTATTAATCTTTTCATTTCTACGTAACTGCTACGTCCTACATCTGCTCTAATCTGCTTGCCATATCCATACCTTGGTCCAACCTTACTGCTCTTATCGCCTACACTTCCCTCAAAAACCAACTGAACAAATCTTGGGTGTCTTAAGATGTGTCCTATCATTCTATCTCTTCTTCTGCACAAATTTAGCCAAATCGATCTCCTTAGGTTCCGTATCTCTTCATTCGTGATTCGTTCTAACCATTTCACCTTCAGCATTCTTCTATAACACCACATTTCGAAAGCTTCTATTCTCTCTGAGCTATTTATCGTCCATGCTTCACTTCCATACAATGCCACGCTCCAGACGAAAGTCTTCAAAAATATCTTTCTAATTCCTATATCAATGTTCGAAGTGAGCAAATTTATTTTCTTAAGAATGGCCTTCTTGGCTTGTGCTAGTCTCCATTTTATGTCCTACCTACTTCTGCCATTGTTACTTATTTTACTACCCAAGTAACAATATTCATCTATTTCTTTTAAGACTTCATTTCCTAATCTCATATATTCTGCATCACCTGCCCTCGTTCGACTGCACTTCATTGGTTTTGTTTTGGGCTTATTTACTTTCATCTTTTACTCCTTACCCAAGGCTTCGTCCATACCATTCAGCAATTTCTCCAGATCTTCTGCAGTCTCAGATAAAATATCAATATAATAGGCAAATCTCAGGGTTTTGAGTTCTTCTCCTTGTATTGTGATTCCCTTTCCAAGCTCTGCTTTGATTTCCTTTACTGCCTATTTTATATAAACATTGAAAAGGACGGGGGGACAAACTGCAGCCTTGCCTAACTCATTTCTGTATTGTTGCTTCTTTCTCAAATCCCACGACTCTCATTACCTGGTAGGTGTGAATAAATATTGGTCCCCGTTACAATGGGGCACAATATGTTGAAATATTTGCATAAGGCTGGTTTCGAACCATTACACTACCGATAACCAGACACCTGAGGCGCCCGTCACTTTATTAACTCAACTACAAAGACAAGATACATGGTACTCACTGTAGTACTTAAATACTTAAATAATATCCATACCAGAGTTTTCAGTCATGGTTTATGGCTTTCAGGTAACTATCTACCACTAGAGATGACGTAATATAACTTATTAATTCGATTGCATTACGGGTGCATGTGTTATTTCAGGGAGAATGATTGTAAAATTTTCCATATGGTTGGGCGGAGGAATTGTGCATAGTCGTTTTTCCTTTGCTAGTTCCATGAGTCATTTACATTGCTGACACATAGGCCGAGTGCAGAGGAATATCGACCTTAAGGAGAAATTCGGTGTTGGTTGGGTTTCATAAAACTAAATTATATGGGGCGACGAGCCACCCGTTTTATCCGGCCCTCTCTTTCGCCATGGAGTATTAGATCGTAATGACTTCTATTAGGATCGTACGGAATGAGATTTTCATTAACATTTTTGAAACAAAATGACTTGTAATTTTACATTATTTGAAATAAACTTTTTAAAATTATGTATGAACCGTGACTGGACTGTAACTATAAGTGTGTATGTGGTTTTCCCCCACGTAATGTACATGACGGTGCGTATACGTTCTAACTTTAGGTAGGCTTATTTTGAAAAAAGAAATGCCAACTTTGACGCAAAAAACCGCATCCCAATTTCGTGCCCCAATTTTTCTTAAAAATGTGCGGGTATTATTCGCGTAAATACGGTATATTAATGACGAAAATGTCAATCTTCAAAATTCAACTTACGGTCTTAGATTTACCAATAATTCCTAACTGTAGCTAATACTTTAACAGTTTATGATATGTTTTACCATAATGGAATATATATATGAATTTTAGTGAATCATACTATAGTACACTTGTAGGACTGAAGGTCTGTAACGTCTTTGAGCCTGTCTCTGAAGATACGCGTACTTCTGAAACCTGTGGTAACTAGATGGGGAAGTACCATGGAAAAATTAAGGGTGGTTGATACGCGTGAATGTTGACGGGTTGACGTTCAGTGATACTTAATTTTACGGGGGTGAAGAGTAACGAGGGAGCTACCCCGGTTCCAGAAATACTGCCAACTGAATGGAAATGAAATCTGAATTGAATCGATAGTATGATCGATCGACATGTGTTTTCTAAACCGTCGTTTTCGTGTAGGAGTTCTAGGTTGTTCCTGTGATGTACGTCGATTTTTCTCACTCATGTTCAAGTTTAACCTATATTTTGACTTTACTGTGTAAATAACAACAGTATTTGTAGTGTTGCAATTATACCGCGAGATGTCTCACGGCGATGCATAATGGTTTCATATTTTTTTTGTGTCAGAGGTTGCCAATACGAATCTCGAAGATAAACGATGTCTACCGACTCAGTACTAAGGAGCCGAAGTTTCACTAAAAGTTTCGCGTACTATACTTTTCCAGTTTTGCCATATTTTATTTAAAAATATTCTCATAAATTTATATTTTAATGCTCAGGGAACTTTTTTTTCACCCGATTATTATCTTAGATGATTCTTTACATGGATGTGTTACAACAGCTGAAATAACAATTTCCAATTTAGGTTTATTTTAACATTTTTCAATAAAACACACTTAAATATCAGAAGAAAAGAGCAATGTCGAAAGCTACGGTATTCAAGCATAAGCTGTTAAAGTATGAAGTGTCTAGCGTGAATGGTTTGGAAAACTATGTACATCAAAATTTAACATTGTAAGGATAGTGCACTCCGTATTCCATTGAGTTCAATAATATGTGGGGCGAGGTAAACAATTCTATCTCTTTTTAATACATACATTGCTACTTCACAAATTATTATGCAAAATCTGTACATGCACTAAGTCTACCGTGTTAATAACTACCTCGTAACTTGTCCCTAACCACTAAGGTGAGGCTGGAAGGTCAGAGCATTTTTTCTTTATTCCTCTTGTCGCATTTCGTATTTTGTGGAGTATTCTGTTAGAAGTTTATATTTAATACTCTTCCTTTGTCCGGTTATTATCCAAGTCGCTACTCAATTCTCAGTAAGATGAGGGTTTTAAACGATTTCCCTGCCCCATTGTATCGTACATCACGCCTAACTCTGCAGTATCCAAGTAGGACTAACTTTCTGGGGTAATAGCTCTTACCACGAAACCACATTTAAAATATATAGTGTGCTTATGGTTCGCAAAAGCAGAGTCATATGGGAGTAATTAGAAGACAAAGCTTAGGAATGTTCTCGGAAGATAAGGCATCTCCTACAATTACGTTAATGATGCCAATAATTGTGTGTGTGTTCTTACGTTAGTGTAGACAGGGCTGCCCAAAGCAGCCATAACAGAATGCTGGATTTTATTGCCTATGGCGTAAAGCAACGGTATAATACATCTCTTGTAATGGGAAATGAGTTATAATAATCAGTGATGAGAGTTATATGCAATAAAGAACTCATGAAAATCAATTCTCGAAAATGCAGTCTTATAACTATGGAAAAGAAACATAGGCAATGGAACTTTCAATATTGCCTTGGATTGAACGTTCTTACCTAGGAATGTACGTAAAGAAAGCTCTAAAATGGGGCATCCACGTAGGAAGTGTGATATCTAAAGCGTACAAGTCCTTACACTTCATGATGAGGGTGCTAAAGGGCAGCAGTTCCCAGGCGAATGCGCAGGGATATATATCACTCATTCTTTATTTATTTATTCATTTATTTATTTATTTATTTATTTGTTGATGTCTTTATTTGTGGCGAAGTTAGGGCTCTTGGCCCTCTCTTACACTTAACACACTGTATATACTATAATAACAATATAACTTAATATAGACTAAAACTAAAAGATTACATCCTAGGTCTAAAATTAGAAAAATAAATTCAGTAACTACTCTAGGTGGAATTCATATAATATAACAGTAATTTATGTAAATTTTTGGGAACTATTTGCTCCAGACATTCACTCACACATTCACACATAACTACATGATATAGCCTACGTATTCAGCCGTATGGTATCCATACCAAAGATGACTCATTAAGGAACATGAGACCGTACAGATAAAGGCTGCAAGATGCGTGCTTAACGATTTCAATCCTAGAAGTAGTGTGATAAGTATGATAGAAAAACTTGGGTGGGAGACACTGGGCACTAGAAGGAAACGAACACGGTTATGTGCCATGTAGAATGCCTACACGAATATGCCAGCTTGGGTGGATTGAGCAGTGCACTAGTAAAGCACTGTTACATAAGTAGAACAGTTCATCCCCATAAAGTAAAAGGTAGATCGCAGAAACCTAACTATGGTAAATATTCGTTCATAAATCAGGGAATTGATGATTGAAGTGCATTACCTACACCTGTAATAGACTACAGTATTTTGTAAATTGTGTTTAAATTTCTATGTGTTGCTGTTATATTTTAATACAACTTTCAACCCACTGTAAATTATAGTATTAAGGGATCTGAATCATTTAAGGTGTGTGCTGTATTTACAATGCTACGATAATGGGCCACTCAATTTACTCTAAGTTAGAGTGTAAAATTTTGAAATACTTAAGGCACGACCTACACCTTCGCACACAGAAAAATTGGTTGTATTAAACGTGTGTTTCCGCAGAAATTGCAATGAATATTAAAAGCAAACTTAGTATGACAAACATATTATTTCTTAATAATATGTCTACATGTTTAGAAATCATATAAACGCATGCCCTTATATATCATTAAAGCCCGGATTTTTATGCAGTAACAGGTTAGACGGCAAACTAGTTTGGTTAGTAGGAAGTGTCCACCACCCGCTCTTCCATAATGTAGCAAGAGTAACATAAATTGTAGGGGTTCTGATGGGCCGTACCCCTAATGTTTATGCAAACCCCGTAGCATAGTCGGTGTGAAGGTAGACTATACTTGCTCCTCGCTTCAGTAAGTTTGCATTCTAACCTATTAATGCATAAAAATCCGGGCTCTATACTATCTGCGCACTTTTTAGTGATAGATTTACACCCTAGTGCTGAAGTGGTCGACTTCGGTTATCTTCGAGATTCGTATTGGCAACCTTTGAAACACAAACTAAGAATCGCTTATCATCGCTGTGCGACATCTGGCGTACAGTTTAAGTACTCGTACTGTTGTTGTTTACACAGCAAAGCCAAACTATAGAATTCATGCTAGGAACACGTTTCGCAACGGGAAATGTTATATAGTATTATATATTGTGTGTGTGACACAGTTGTTTGCTTAAAATAATAAAGGTTTATAAAATTCATATCGATCGACCATATTATCGATTCATTTCAGATTTCATTTCCATTCAGTTGGCAGTATTAACGGAACCCTTCTTACTTCACCAACGAGTACAAAAATCTATCACTAAAAAGTGCGCATACTATATATAACTATTATTCAAAATGGCGTTTCCCTGATAATTTCCAAACACATGAATATTTTTCTGTGGTCCTTTATTTTTTATGATTAGTAATGGTATAGCTACAATCTACACTAGAATCAGTGAAGTCCATCAAGTATAAATACATTTTTCATGAAGTTATTTTCAAGAAGTAAATTTTACATTCATTTTAATTTGTAAATACTTTTTAAAGTTACCCAATGAAATTAGCTCAATAACTGTAGCGAATATTCTTCTTCTATATGAAATATACATATATACAATGTTTTATCTTAATATATTATAAACTTTCAGTGCTAACAAGGAAACGGTTGTGAAAAATAATAGTTACGGTAAAAGAGCAACAAACTTACCGATAAAGAGCTTGCTTGGGTGACTGGGCTTTACGCTTTGGTCATGACACCGAATGTATTGGAGATATTAACAAAACATTTGCACTGTTATAAAGAGAAAATTTCAGTTGTAAATGAAAAGTTAATGGAAAAATCGCACTTTTGGTCGGTTGGTTGGTTGGTTGCTTGGTCTCTTCTTACGCTACGTGTAAAATTATATATGACCCTGTAGTAATGTTTTAGTATTGTAAGCCGTAGTGGAAATTCTGAAGTTGTGTGTGAATTTGTATGTGATTGTACTGGATTTAAGACGTTAAAATAGTAGTAATTATTGTAATATTTTCTTTCCATGGAATTGCTTGTTGTAGTCATGTTGTTGTTGATGATGGATAATATGTTGTAACATTATTATCGTATAAACGTATGCCCTTATATATAACTAGTTATTCAAAATGGCGTTTCCCTGATAATTTCCAAACACATGAATATTTTTCTATGATCTACACTACAATCAGTGAAGTCCATCAAGTGTAAATAGGGGTTCTGATGGGCCGTACCCCTAATGTTTATGCAAACCCCATAGCATAGTCGGTGTGAAGGTAGACTATACTTGCTACTATACTACTATTCTACACTAGAATGAGTGAAGTCCATCAAGTATAAATATATTTTTCATGAAGTTATTTTCAGGTAGTAAACTTATCATTACGTTTGTAGACTGACCGTCTAGTGTCGCTGTGGTGCACTACACCACAGAATGTTGTCGTGGCAGTTCTTCGCTTGTCCCAGCAGGAGGCAGTTATCTGCATACAGTATAAGCAGAACTATGGCCTTTGCTGTGAAGGGTAGTTGAATGTCAGCGGCGGAACTTGAGAATGCCGTAGTTTGAACAATACAAAAATTAGGCAAATCCGCTAGCAAAATGTTTGAGATGACCAAGTCGCATTCGCACGTATCACTACGACGGGGAAAAGACGCGAAAAAGCAGGTCAGAAGACTATGTAATCGTTGAAATGTTAGCGCCAGTCCACGAACATACTGGCTGTAGTACGTACATAGGCGTACCCTATGTTGCCTACACTGTAGGTGCCAGTCCAAACAGTTACTGGCTGTAGTACATAGGTGTACACTGTGTTGTCTAAACTGTAGGCGTTGAGTTTGCAAGCTTACTATTGAATGGTATGTGTGAAAATCCAAAACACTAACAATGAATTACTTAATTTTCAAAATTTTAATCGTGAAAATGAACGCATTCTTACTTACACAAACAAAGAGATTGCTTCTACCCTGTTTTCTATTCAAGCAAAACTGATTTTAAAAATTCTAAAACGCTAGACTGTACTTTTCTCCATATTTTCTGGTTCCAGTTTATTCCGTCCTGTCAATAAAATATACTTGTGAACGGAATGTGAAGGAAAAGTCTTAAATTCGGGCAAAACGTAAAGGTTATTGCCCACGTTATCATCGGAATTTTGTTAGACTTCACTATTTCGTCTTCACTTCTTAAGTCCTTTGCTCTATGAAAATGTGTTAACCGTTTTCTGCTTCACATTACTGCTACGTTTTCCAGTAGCTGCGTACACACTTTTATGGTAGAATCGAGCACTTTCAAACTTCCAGAAAAATCAGAGCTCTATGTATTCAATTGATCCATGCTACTGCATAGACCAGGGATTGTGAAACTATGACACACCTGTCATAAGGTGACACACGATCATATTTTCTGTGCCTCGTCAGACAAAATACTAACATAGTTTAATGTTTTTAACATGTAATAAATAGGTCGAAAATCTACCAACATAGCATCTTTTAACATTTAGTATGTCTTATTGAATTTTATTGCCATATTTTTACACACTTTATTAGGTTAAAGCAAAAATATATATTATTCTCAGTGACGTTTGCGAAATAAAATCATGACATTTTCAATAGAATGGATTTATATGTTATGCAATCTAATACCTAATGGAATGATTTTAAGCAAAAATAACCGATAGCACACTAGATAGTAGAATGTAATAAACACGATCTTAACTGACACACTAGCCGGTATATGTTTACCATTCCTTGGCATAGACTATGAAAATTTGATTACCACCTTCCTATGCCTCCTTTAATAGATTCTTCCTTAACATAACCTAGCTCATTTTCTTCATATTCCTTTTTTCTCTTCACATTGCTGTCCCCTCTATTGTACATAATGTAATAATTAGAGTCCGGATTATTAGGTGCTGATAGGTTAGAATGCAAATTTACTGAAGCCAGTAACAAGTATACCCTACACTGTACAACGGTACGCTATGATATTTGCATAGATATTAGGGGTAGAGCCTATAGAACTCCTTGAATTTATGCTTCTCTTCCTACATTATGGTACAACGGGTTGCATGGCACCTCCTATAACCAAATTACTTTGCATTCTAACCTATTACCGCCTACAAATCCGAGGTATAGTAATAATTATATATTTTTGACTGTGCTATACCGTTACTTATGTTTTATATATGTATTTATCTTACTTCGTACTGTGCCCACATATAAGTTCTTCGCTCCATTTTACGTCAAAAGTTTCCTCGTTGTGTATTTTTCCTTTATGTTTTGTTGTTAGTTATTCAGTCTCTACAATTATTTTGTTAGTTTTTAATTTTTTCCTCTGTTTTTATCAATTGATGTTTTCCTCATTGTTCTTCAACTTATTTTTTTGTTTGCATTGTGCTACTCCATTGTAAATATAGTTTTCATTGCGTAATTCTGTAATTCGGCTTCTCACTGTTTTGTGTTTCGAAATAAATAAATAAATAAATAAATAAATAAATAAATAAATAAATAAATAAATAAATAAATAAATAAATAAATAAATAAATAAATAAATAAATAAATAAATAAATAAATAAATAAATAAATAAATAAATAAATAAATAAATAAATAAATAAATAAATAAATAAATAAATAAATAAATAAATAAATAAATAAATAAATAAATAAATAAATAAATAAATAAATAAATAAATAAATAAATAAATAAATAAATAAATAAATAAATAAATAAATAAATAAATAAATAAATAAATAAATAAATAAATAAATAAATAAATAAATAAATAAATAAATAAATAAATAAATAAATAAATAAATAAATAAATAAATAAATAAATAAATAAATAAATAAATAAATAAATAAATAAATAAATAAATAAATAAATAAATAAATAAATAAATAAATAAATAAATAAATAAATAAATAAATAAATAAATAAATAAATAAATAAATAAATAAATAAATAAATAAGGAATGCCTCGTGTTACGAATTCTACTGAAGTGTAGAAAATTCTGGGGACACTTTGTCATCATTTAGCTCATTAGTTCAGAACCACAGTGGGAGAAAAGCTCTTCTTTAAATCGAGACAATTAAGGAACTCATAAAAATAAATTACAAAGAATAAAACGGGTGGTAATTTCAGGGAGGATATCCTTTATTCACTATAAAACGAAATAGAAATAGTATCTTTTTTATGCTAATTAGAATTGGATAAACATTTTCTATCGAAGTGGATTTGCCCTAGTTTTGCTATAAACAAAAAGTATTAGTTTTAACAACTTGCTAGAGGGTCAGGTCCGCAAGAAGAGATCTCCAACACCGCTGTCCGTGCACTCTGGATGTTCTATGTAAAGCTTGGAGAGAGGAATGGAAAAGAATTCCCCTGCCTGTGCTCTGCCGCAGTTTGCTTCAGTAGACAGTACCCAGTGCTGGGAGTCAAGTGAAAACACGGTCGGTGCTGGTGGCGAGGTGAGTACCCTCAAAAGTCGGTAACTTATGAACCGAGCGTCATTCTGTACGCAGTGTGGGTCCCACATAAGATTGACTTAAACGTACTCTTTACCTCTGTAATCACATGTTATATTAACAATAAACCTGCTTCCTAAAATATTTACCATTCCTGAACTCCTCGACTTCCCCGAAGACATTCCATAAACTTTGCATTATATCGATACCCAATCCACTTTACCAAGTAACTGTGGCAACGAATGACTTACCCGGTAAACAGCTGACAGCCTTCTCTTCGTCCGAACACTTCTGAGTGAGCCAGAGGTAGTCAAACCACTTGATGACTTTCACCTGCAGGTGGTTGGGTACCCTTCTCATTCTCATGTAGGTTTTTACACCATCCAGCTTGGCTGAAACGAGAAGAAACTCCACATCAGTACATGGAGAAAAATATAAAGTAGACAAAAATATTTGATGAATATTGAATTTTCACGACTGCATTGTAATCGAAACAGACTTTCAACGATTAGGTCGTGTTACGTACATGTAGTACGTGTTGAAGAGATGTTAAGTACAGAACAAAAATGGCCAACCAGACACCAGTGGGATCCGAACCCACAACCTCCCGATTTCGCGTCGGTTGCTCTACCAATTGAGCTATGGTGGCCTAGGCCATCTTTGTTCTGTTTGAAAGGATCTGAGCTACAGGTTTGGCACCGCTGGTAGCACACTGTAGAGTGCGTTTAAGTCGCCCGTTGTGGGGCATGTCAATGAATATTGAATTTTCACGACCGCATTGTAATCGAAACAGACTTTCAACGATTAGGTCGTGTTACGTACATGTAGTACGTGTTGAAGAGATGTTAAGTACAGAGGTTGTGGGTTCGGATCCCACTGGTGTCCGGCTGGCCATTTTTGTTCTGTACTTAACATCTCTTCAACACGTACTACATGTACGTAACACGACCTAATCGTTGAAAGTCTGTTTCGATTGAAAAATATTTGAAATACACTGGGGAACAAAATATTTGTTGAATTTATATAAACACTTGTCCTTTCTTAATTTCAGTGTACTGATCTCAAATGTAAAGTTAGATTTTCTGTGTACACTAGAGTTCCTTTGAATTCAATATAATTTTTTCAACATTTTCAATATTCATTTCAATATAGTGAATTTGGATGTCATCTTCGACACCATCATGGTAAGCGTATTATTGATTTATACACAAAAACATTCATTTGTACAATTTGTGATTATATAATTTGTGGACTTGCATAGGACAATCTCGTTTGATGTTACAGTCGAGAGGTTAGTATCTGCTTAGTATCAGAAAAGGATCCTCAGTTTCCACAGCCATTTCCTCATGCATTCATAAACTACTGAATCACTACGACCACTGCCTTCCTCGTCAGTAGAGTCAAAACTGCTCAAAACAGAAGTGAGAATGTATCGGAGTGTGGGATGGGTCGCATTGCTGAGGGGATAATAGGATATGAAATTGTATGCCGGTTTACCTGTCAGTACCCTTCGCATTGCCCACGTAGAACTAAGTCACTGATATCATCCACGTCAAACCATGAGTATGCCAAAAAGGCATACCTTTCCGTTTTCTTTTTGTCTGTTCACGAAGCATTTACTCATAATTATCACTAGAGTCCGGATTATTAGGTGCTGATAGGTTAGAATGCAAATTTACTTAAGCCAGTAATAAGTATACCCTACACTGTACAAAGGTTATGCTATGAGATTTGCATAGATATTAGGGGTACAGCCTATAGAACTCCTTGAATTTATGCTACTCTTCCTACATTATGGTACAACGGGTTGCATGACACTTCCTACACACCAAATTACTTTGCATTCTAACCTATTACCACCTATTATCACACAGATAGGCAAAAGATTTCTACTACAAGCTGTATACATCAACCATTAATAAACCATCCAGTGATGAACAACTAGCCCAGAATTATACACATGAAGTAACACCGGAAGTAACCACTGCTGAGATTGAAAGTGCTCTTAAACAACTAAGGAATAAAAAATCCCCTGGGGAGGATAAAATAACGAATGAAATGCTGAAATTAGGTGGAAGAGATCTGCTAGAAGCCGTGAGAATACTCATGAACAAGTGTATTAACTCTGGAAGAATACCAGAAAATTGGAAAAATGCTGAAGTGATACTTCTCTTCAAGAAAGGTGATAAGGAAAATTTAGAGAACTATCGTCCTGTGAGTTTGTTATCACACCTTTATAAGCTCCTGACTAAAATTGTAACCAACCGCCTCACAAGAGAACTGGATTTTTATCAACCTGCCGAGCAAGCGGGATTTCGTAAAGGCTTCTCAACTGTTGAACACATCCAGACTATTCGTCTTCTTCTGGAGAAAACCACTGAGTACAACATCAAGATTCATCTGGCCTTCATTGATTATAAAAAAGCTTTTGACTCAGTGGAGATCTGGGCAATCATGAAGGCACTTCAAAATGCCATGATAAACTCAAGGTATATAAAGCTTCTGGAAAACATTTATGATCAAGCAACAATGGTAGTCAGAGTGGACGAAGACCTCATCACCAATAAAATCCCAGTTGGCAAAGGAGTTCGACAAGGTGACACAATCTCTCCAAAGCTGTTTACCCTTGCCTTGGAAGATGTATTCAAAACCCTTCATTGGGATAATAAAGGAATAAAAATCAACGGGGTATATTTGAACCACCTGCGTTTTGCCGATGACATTGTGCTCATAAGTGAAAATCTAGATGAGCTAGAAAGCATGATCCAAGAATTAAAAACTGCTTCTGCTAAGATTGGTTTGGAAATGAACATTAATAAAACGAAAATACTAAGCCCAGAGAGTCGACCACTTAAAACGGGAAACCAATATATAGAAGCTGTCGATGAGTACATCTATCTTGGACACAAGATAAAACTTGGAAAAGACAACCAACGTGCAGAAATTCCTCGCAGAATAGGTATGAGTTGGACTGCATTCCGAAAACTAAGATTCATCCTCACTAACAAGGATGTTCCAATTAACCTGAAGACCAAGGTTTATAATACGTGCGTGCTGCCAGTTACAACTTACGGTCTGGAAACGATGACTCTGACGAAGGAAAGTGCTCGCAAGCTTCAGCGAACACAACGAGCCATGGAGCGACAGATGCTAGGGATCAGCCTTAGGGATAAGATCCGTTCAGAGGACATCAGGAGAAGAACTAATGTAACAGACATCCTAGAGATAGTAGCAAAACTAAAATGGCAATGGGTAGGACACGTAGCTCGACAAGACTACAACAGGTGGACCTCTAGGATTGTTCACTGGAGACCATGGGGACACAAGAGAGGCATTGGAAGACCCCTGAAGAGATGGCTCGACGACATAAAGCTGTTGGCTGGAACACGCTGGTTCCAAGTGGCTCAAGACCGAAGACGATGGAAGCACATGGAAGAGGCCTATATCCAGCAGTGGATTGAAATAGGCTAGAAAAGAAGAAGAAGAAGAAAGAAGATCACACAATATAAGAAGCCCATTTATTGTTCTGAACGCCTAAGAAAATTTCAAAATAGGTTCTATAATGCACGTCTCACATATTATGAAATATTGCGCCTTTGATGTTAAAGTGTTTAGCAGCCATATAAAAAAGAGAAGCCATCGGGATCACTTTGCACATTTATGCCTGGGTGGCTTTTTAAAGAGATAAATGTTTATATTTAAACACTATTTAAGTCATGTTAAAATGCTGTGTGCAAACTATTAATTACCATATAGTTGTCTTTAATCTGAACGCCATTGCCCTCTAACTCCGGTGTAAACTCCAAAGGATGCCTTTACCAACAACGAAAAATACAATAACCATGCACAACACACCTCTAGAAGTAGTGCCGAAATTCAAGTACCTTGGAGTCACCCTCCAAACTACTCTAACATCCTACAATATCCACGTCAAAGAAAGAGCAGCCGCAGCAATAAAATCCATCTACAACATTCAACAACCTCAACAAATATCATTGGGTACAGCAATGCTACTGTTCAGGAGAGCCATATCACCAATAGCAACCTATGGGATTAGCATCACCTGGGAAAAACTCATACTCAGCGACCTGATGACAATAGAAAAAGTCAAGGCCCGATACCTCAAGAGAATTCTAGGCATTGGGAAGTCAGCCCCTTCAAGGTTAACATATGTTCTAACCAAGGAGGACTACTTCATGGATGATATCAAAACACAGTCTTGTCTACCAAACACCAAGCCCTACGAGAATGCACGCCAAACTTTAAACGAGAAAAGGAATGCTATTTGGTCCGACTTCTATTACACGTTACGCCACTCATGGATTTCACCACACATTCTGCCAAACCAAAAACTTCCACCAGCCGAACGAAGACTATATGTAACCTGTGCAACGATCATTGTGAAAGATACCATACACAAAACTGCAAATGAGGACAACCTCAATAATAAGAATGGCATTAGCATAGTTGACCATCTGTACAAAAAGTGTTTTTGCACACTGTGCGCTTTTCATTTAATAATAATAAAATAAAAATTCAAATTGCGGGAAAAGTAGAGGATGCACAAGAACACATATTTCTGGTTTGTAAGCTACTGTGCAGAAATATACACACTCCGCTGGAAAATCTCATAAAACAGGAAATAGAAAAAATGTTCCCTGGAGTAATCCAGCAGAGCAGTTGGCGATTCTGAAAGCACTTGATTCAATTGATGAAAAATCCACAGCAGCCTGTTTCGAGTCATTTAACCGGGTCAGGAATGGAATGAATGAATCCCCATCTAGTGGCGAGGATAGGAATTGTGTCGGCTGCCGAAGCCTGTCGCACTCCTCTGGGGCAATGATTAATGAATGAAATGATATTGGAGAGTGTTGCTGGAATGAAAGTTGGTAGGAAAAACCGGAGTACCGGGAGAAAAACCTGTTCCGCCTGCACTTTGTCCAGCACAAATCTCACATGGAGTGACCGGGATCTGAACCCCGGAACCCAGCGGTGAGGGGCCGGCGCGCTGCCACCTTAGCCACGGAGGATCGCCGATTCAACTGATAATTTAGTAATTAAGAAAAACAACTCGTGGCGAGCCATGAAATTCACTGACGATAAAATAACTTCAGACTCATTTAAAAATGAACAACTACAACCAATTCACCAAAATCAAAATGAAAACGAAGATTCTTGCACGTAAGAGCGAGAAAATCGAGTTCACCTGGGTTAAGTCCCACGTTAGAGAGCTACAGTAATGAGCAGGCGGAACATCACTCCACGGAAGCAGCGCACGAGAGTGAAATTAGTGAATGTTACAGCAAAATTCATAAACGTGTTTCAATTAAGGAAGTGAGAGATGAGAGCATACATAAATGGTAGATTGAATGGGATCAAACGACGAAGGGTTCGCTTACAAAATCATTCTTCACCAGTGTGGCAGACAGACTTTCCCAACGAATTTATTTAACGCCATATTTCACCGCGATGGTAACGAGGCATGGGATACTCAGAGCTTATTTCCATCGCTTCAAGATTTTAGAATCCAATATGTCCATACATTGTCAGTGATAAATAATGGACCATTTATTATTTCATTCTGAAGTACTTAAGAGAGAAAGAAGCATTTTAATTAAAGGTATTCTTTAATTAAATATATTTTTTCAGAGGTAGGTAACCCTACCAACGCGCTTATCACAGTCATCCTAAAAACATTAGTACCTGCTCCTTTATGACAATAGTACAACTATATCGTTTATATAATGCCGCGGATATGACTGAAATCATTAGCGGCACTGTTATTTCTATTATTTAAACTACACAGTTCTAAAGAATTAGGGGAACATGTTTTTGAACGTATGCCATATTTCATAAAACTTACGTACTTACGTGAAATAATCGTCAGTGGTCAAGGAACTTCCAAACAATTCAATACACGCTACATATATCACTAACCGGCACTGTCTATATTTATGAATAAGAAATTATAGATTTAAATGGTGGAATGGCAGTGCTCGTATTTTGTCTCCAGTCGGTTCTGTCTGGAGACTATTACTATGTATACCAACTTATACAGGATATAACAACATTTAGTACTAAAAATTCGAGGGATAATAAAGAGGACCGCGTGGTTCACCAGCCCCTTATTCTTTTCGGAGGTAGGTATCCCTATCAACGCGCGTATCACAGTCATCCTAAAAAGTTAGTACTTGCTCCTTTGTGACAATAGTACAACTATATCTTTTATATAATGCTCGCGAATATGGCCGAAATAATTAGCGGCACTGTTATTTCTATTATTTAAACTACACAGTTCAAAAGAATTAGGGGAACATGTTTTTGAACATATGCCACGCTCCACAAAACAATACCTCACACCCAGGTATATTACCAACTAAACCTTTACCGTTGAAGTTGGATTCCCGTTCATTTTCAGAAAACAAACGGAAATGTCCAAATAGGGGCTAAAAGAATACGATAACAGTCCTCCAGGGTTGATTTTTATCACTGTTGGAGGGCATCAGTATTGTGCAAGTCCTCCACGAGCATTTATCACAGCTTGGCACCTACGTGGTATGATCCGTATAAGCCAAAGGGGTCACATTGCGGTAATAGGTCCCATTCTTCAGTTAGAGCCTGTTCGAGGTCTTGGAGAGTCTGTCGTGGAACAGGACGCCCACGAACATTTCTGTCAACCCTATCTCACACATACCGGGCGAGTTGGCCGTGCGTGTAGAGGCGCGCAGCTGTGAGCTTGCATCCGGGAGATAGTAGGTTCGAATCCCACTATCGGCAGCCCTGAAGATGGTTTTCCGTGGTTTCCCATTTTCACACCAGGCAAATGCTGGGGCTGTACCTTAATTAAGGCCACGGCCGCTTCCTTCCAACTCCTAGGCCTTTCCTATCCCATCGTCGCCATAAGACCTATCTGTGTCGGTGCGACGTAAAGCCCCTAGCAAAAAAAAAAATATCTCACACATGCTCGATGGAACTCACTGCTGGCCATTCCATCTATTGAATGTTCAGTTCTGGCGTCTCCATACACGTTGACGTCCATCACGCTGTGTCGGGAGAAATCTGGACTCGTCTGTGAACAACACAGTTCTCCATTGGCGAGGTTGCCAGTTGACTTGGGTACGGGCAAACAGAAGGCGAGCTGCGCGATTTTGCTGCGTGAAACTGGGCACTCGAACAGGATGTCTGGGCCGTGATCCCACTTCTCTTAACCTGTTCCTTACTGTCTGGTCAGACACCGTCATTCAATTGACCCTCCTGAGGTCTTGATGCAGTTTTCTGGTAGTTGCTGAATGCCGCCGCAACGCACAGATGGTCAGTTATCCGTTATCCTGTGGGGTTGTCGTGCGTCCACGACCTTTTTTGGCAAGTTGTTTTACGTCGCACCGACACAGATAGGTCTTATGGCGATGATGGGACAGGACAGGGCTGGGAATGGGTAGGAAGCGGCCGGGGTCTTAATTAAGGCACAGCCCCAGCATTTGCCTGGTGTGAAAATGGGAAACGACGGAAAACCATCTTCAGGGCTGCCGACAGTAGGGTTCGAACCTACTATCTCCAGAATACTGGATACTGGCCGCACTTAAGCGACTGCAGCTATCGAGCTCGGTCCACGACCTTTTCCAACCCTCCTTATGAACTTGCCTGTCTCACTGTAGCGATTCCACAAGCGGTGAATAACTGACGGAGAGACATTGAGATCCACAGAATCACGACGAAAAGTCCATCTTTCCTGGATCAAAGTGACGGCCCTTGCGACTTGAACCTCGTTATGATGTCTCATGGGATGTGCTGGTTTACGTACAATGTGCTCAAATTACAGCAGTAGTCTGTGTACCTCACAACGACACACGGACGCACCGCTATTCACTTTGTTTCGAGGGGTCACCTTACAATTTAATGCATGAATATGCCTACAGGTGGAGTATAACTTTCTATTTGACATACCCTGAGTAGCTAAGATCTCAAGATATGCTGTACGACCATTGGAACCGCATCTACCAAATTAACGTTCACATACCAGATGTTACGAAACATGTTCCCTTTATTTTTGAACTGTGTACTTGATATTCACAAAGAGAAATTGTACTACATTTGTTTTTATGTAATTTGCTGACTTTTTGAAGTTATTAAGATTTATTGATATTTAGGTTGCTGTTTCCACGGCCCTAAATTGTAGACTTCATAATAAACTTTTGGGGCGTTTTCTGTGTCAAGAAAACAGCGTAATATTATTTACGTTTCGCAAAGAACTTTGCTCCGTATCTTCAGAAGAAAATCTCGTCCGTTCACGAGGAAGACTTCTCTAACAATGAGGGTTTGAATTTTTGAATGCTTTATTCGAAAAGTTTGGGTTTCGTACTATTTCGATCATTTCTGAACAAGTTGCGGCCATATTTAAAGGACATTAAACAGCCATTTAGATACCTGCATCTCCTCTCTCTCTTGATGGAGGGATCCTGAAACCGATAGAAGTACGTTTGATCAGTTCCGAGCGTTACGTTGGAGGCATTTGAAAGCTGATGTTTAACCAGCCCCGGTACAAGATCCAGAGAGTTTCATGTGGTGTACTGGTACTCTCATATCCTGTGTTTGTCCCATGATTAATGCACTGTGTAGAATTGTAGAAAATGAGTTGCAACATGGAAATAAAGCGGACCCATGTCCTTATTTTCTTCTGCTATGTGTGATAAATGTGTCCTGGTCATTATTGCATAGTATAAGATCAATTTGGCTTCAGAAGAAATGTAGGAACACGTGAAGCAATCCTGACTTTACGTCTGATCTTAGAGGATCGAATCAAGAAGGACAAGCCCACGTACATGGCATTCGTAGATCTAGAAAAGGCATTCGATAATGTTGATTGGACCAGGCTATTTATGATTCTGAAGATGATGGGGATCAGATACCGAGAACGAAGAATTATCTACAATCTGTATAAAAATCAGTCTGCAGGGATAAGAATCGAGGGCTTTGAAAAAGAAGCAGCAATCCAGAAAGAAGTGAGGCAAGGCTGCAGTTTGTCCCCTCTCCTTTTCAATGTTTACATAGAACAGGCAGTAAGGGAAATCAAAGAGAAATTTGGAAAGGGAATCACAGTCCAAGGAGAGGAAATCAAAACCTTGAGATTTGCCGATGATATTGTTATTTTATCTGAGACTGCAGAAGATCTCGAGAAGTTGCTGAATGGTATGGATGAAGTCTTGGGTAAGGAGTACAAGATGAAAATAAATAAGTCCAAAACAAAAGTAATGGAGTGCAGTCGAACGAAGGCAGGTGATGCGGGAAATATTAGATTAGGAAATGAAGTCTTAAAGGAAGTAGATGAATATTGTTACTTGGGTAGTAAAATAACTAACGATGGCAGAAGTAAGGAGGACATAAAATGCAGACTAGCACAAGCAAGGAAGAGCTTTCTTAAGAAAAGAAATTTGCTCACTTCAAACATTGATATCGGAATTAGAAAGATGTTTTTGAAGACGTTCGTGTGGAGCGTGGCATTGTATGGAAGTGAAACATGGACAATAACTGGCTCAGAAAGAAAGAGAATAGAAGCTCTTGAAATGTGGTGTTACAGAAGAATGCTGAAGGTGAGATGGATAGATCGAATCACGAATGAAGAGATACTGAATCGAATTGGTGAGAGGAGATCGATTTGGCTAAATTTGACGAGAAGAAGAGATAGAATGATAGGACACATCTTAAGACACCCAGGACTTGTTCAGTTGGTTTTTGAAGGAAGTGTAGGGGGGTAAGAACGGTAGGGGTAGGCCAAGGTATGAATATGACAAGCAGATTAGAGCAGACGTAGGATGCAATAGTTACGTAGAAATGAAAAGGTTAGCACAGGATAGGGTGGCATGGAGGGCTGCATCAAACCAGTCTATGGACTGATGACTCTAACAACAACAAGGGCCATTCAAGAAGAAAAGAGCTGGAGGCTATAGAATGAAAACCTATAGTGTTATTTCAAATTATCACCCAGCACTCTTGAGGCACTTGTCCCATAGCGGTGAATGGCCGTCTCGTAAAATACCTGGGGCTGCGGTGTGAACCAGTTCCGAACGTAGTGCTTGACGCCTGTGTCCAAAGTAAATCGCATGCCCCTCAGAGCCTTCTGTAGCTCACATTGGATGTTTTTGTTGGTGACGACTCTGCATACTTCCACTGGAGACCTTGTCAATTTGACTCGGGTTCGAAGTGATGACACCATATCTCGTCTCCAGCGACCACTCGTGACAGGAACACATCCCGTTCCTTGGCACAGCGCAGCAGATGTTCAAGAGAGGGGTCAATTCGACATGCTTTCTGTGCTGGTTGAGTACTGTGAGGCACTCATTGGGCGCACTTTTAGCGAAATTTCAATGTGTCCTTAATGATTGCGGGAACACATCCGGCGCTCACTCCGACCTCTGCCGCAATGGCTGCTACAGTAACTCACCGGTCTTGGATAATGAGGGCATCCACCTGCTGGACAATGGCATCGGTAATGCGGTGCGGCGTTCCAGACCGAGCACCATCGGCCAACAGTATACGTCCCTCCCTCAATGCTTGTGCCGTTCTTCGATGAATTTCCGTTCCCTTTACTTATTCTGCTATCAGGAAACGCTCTACACCCCTCTACTCTTCTTTTGATGCCTCCATTTCACAGTTGTCAGCACGTCCGGGCGCAGTGGACAATCAACGCGTGTGCGTGCTTGCTCTGCCGACACGTTGTGTGCACCAATGTCCCTCCAGCGGCGAGTTTAGGACCTAAGCGCTCTTATGAGGACCGCACTTTCCTCCATAGGCAATTGCAGTACAATCCTTACAGCGGTTTCCCTTTTATAGCCTCACGCTCACTTCTTTTTGAATGGCCCTCATATATAAAAGGGGCTTAAAAGCCTGGACTTCTAATTCCATGATATTAGCAAGCAGAAAAATTGATCTACAATGTCATAAAACCTTAAAATTTGTCAACAATAACATTATACTGCGCTACTATTGTTGTTAATTCAGGTGTCGTCTGGCCATACTGCCTAGCCTTTGCGGACGACATAGCCATAGTAAGCGAGACTGAAGAAGATACAAACAAACAACTCGACAACATGAGCAAAGTAGCCAGAGGGTAGGGTTACGGATCGCCCACTCTGAACACCACCGGGGATTGGTGAACACCAGAAGGCACCGTAGAGATGGTAGAAAAGTATAAGTACTTTGGAGATTATGTAACGGGAAGGAACAGGAGCAGCGAGGGGATAAAAGAGAGGTTAAATAAAGATGATGCCTACCTACCTTGCGGCCAGCGAAGTGTATAATAAAAGAAACACATCAATAGAACCAAAGCTGAGGCCCTACAACAGTGGGGAACGTAATATTGTATGCGGCCGAGACAGTATAGGACAGAGAAACTGGAGAAAGAAGGGAGAAACATTTTGAGAAAGACTGTACTAACCTACGATTTACCTGACACTAGTGAGACTGTACTAACCTACGGTTTACCTCACACTAGTGAGACTGTACTAACCTACGGTTTACCTGACACTAGTGAGACTGTACTAACCTACGGTTTACCTGACACTAGTGAGACCTGTACTAACCTACGGTTTACCTGACACTAGTGAGACCTGTACTAATCTACGGTTTACCTGACATTAGTGAGACTGTAGTAACCTACGGTTTACCTGACACTAGTGAGACTGTACTAACCTACGGTTTACCTGACACTAGTGAGACCTGTACTAACCTACTGTTTACCTGACACTAGTGAGACTGTACTAACCTACGGTTTACCTGACACTAGTGAGACTGTAGTAACCTACGGTTTACCTGACACTAGTGAGACTGTACTAACCTACGGTTTACCTGACACTAGTGAGACCTGTACTAACCTACTGTTTACCTGACACTAGTGAGACTGTACTAACCTACGGTTTACCTGACACTAGTGAGACTGTAGTAACCTACGGTTTACCTGACACTAGTGAGACTGTACTAACCTACGGTTTACCTGACACTAGTGAGACCTGTACTAACCTACTGTTTACCTGACACTAGTGAGACTGTACTAACCTACGGTTTACCTGACACTAGTGAGACTGTACTAACCTACGGTTTACCTGACACTAGTGAGACTGTACTAACGTACGGTTTACCTGACACTAGTGAGACTGTACTAACCTACGGTTTACCTGACACTAGTGAGACTGTACTAACCTACGGTTTACCTGACACTAGTGAGACTGTACTAACCTACGGTTTACCTGACACTAGTGAGACTGTACTAACCTACGGTTTACCTGACACTAGTGAGACCTGTACTAACCTACGGTTTACCTGACACTAGTGAGACCTGTACTAATCTACGGTTTACCTGACACTAGTGAGACTGTACTAATCTACGGTTTACCTGACACTAGTGAGACCTGTACTAACCTACGGTTTACCTGACACTAGTGAGACCTGTACTAATCTACGGTTTACCTGACATTAGTGAGACTGTAGTAACCTACGGTTTACCTGACACTAGTGAGACTGTACTAACCTACGGTTTACCTGACACTAGTGAGACCTGTACTAACCTACTGTTTACCTGACACTAGTGAGACTGTACTAACCTACGGTTTACCTGACACTAGTGAGACTGTAGTAACCTACGGTTTACCTGACACTAGTGAGACTGTACTAACCTACGGTTTACCTGACACTAGTGAGACTGTACTAACCTACGGTTTACCTGACACTAGTGAGACCTGTACTAACCTACGGTTTACCTGACACTAGTGAGACTGTACTAACCTACGGTTTACCTGACACTAGTGAGACTGTACTAACCTACGGTTTACCTGACACTAGTGAGACTGTACTAACCTACGGTTTACCTGACACTAGTGAGACTGTACTAACCTACGGTTTACCTGACACTAGTGAGACTGTACTAACCTACGGTTTACCTGACACTAGTGAGACTGTACTAACCTACGGTTTACCTGACACTAGTGAGACTGTACTAACCTACGATTTACCTGACACTAGTGAGATTGTACTAACCTACGATTTACCTGACACTAGTGAGATTGTACTAACCTACGGTTTACCTGACACTAGTGAGACTGTACTAACCTACGGTTTACCTGACACTAGTGAGACTGTAGTAACCTACGGTTTACCTGACACTAGTGAGACTGTACTAACCTACGGTTTACCTGCCTGGCAACCTACTACTGCAGCTAAGCTTCACAAACTAGAAGGAATCCAACGTCCAACTAATTAACAAGAACACCTGCCATCAATCACCTCCTTGTGTAAACAAAGCGACGTCATCTTCTTACACAAGTCCTCACGGGGGCCATTCACCTTTCGCCATTCCCTCGACACTCGTTATCCCGCATTTCCGTCCGCAGGGGCAAAGGGGTTAGTCTTATACCTTTGCGTGAACTGAATCCTACACACTAGGTTTCTTTGCTCGTTCAGCGCGGCTTTAGAATCACCTCCCAGCCAACATAAAGTGTAAAAATGTAAATATAGTTAAATGTAATGTTAGCAAGCACATGCGGTGAGAAAAACTATATGTGAATATGTGGAAGAGTGAACCAGGGAGGGAAAGGTTGTGTAGATGAGAAATATGTGTACATTATACACTGACTGACAGAGCAAATGCAACACCAGGAAGGAGTGGTCAGAACTTTATGCCAATTGCAGGGTAGACTGACGTCACTGAGGTATGCTCATGATGTGAAATACGCTGCTATGCTGCGCACGTAGCGAACGATAAATGGGACACGGCGTTGGCGAATGGCCCACTTCGTACCGTGATTTCTCAGCCGACAGTCATTGTAGAACGTGTTGTCGTGTGCCACAGGACACGTGTATAGCTAAGAATGCCAGGCCGCCGTCAACGGAGGCATTTCCAGCAGACAGACGACTTTACGAGGGGTATGGTGATCGGGCTGAGAAGGGCAGGTTGGTCGCTTCGTCAAATCGCAGCCGATACCCATAGGGATGTGTCCACGGTGCAGCGCCTGTGGCGAAGATGGTTGGCGCAGGGACATGTGGCACGTGCGAGGGGTCCAGGCGCAGCCCGAGTGACGTCAGCACGCGAGGATCGGCGCATCCGCCGCCAAGCGGTGGCAGCCCCGCACGCCACGTCAACCGCTATTCTTCAGCATGTGCAAGACACCCTGGCTGTTTCAATATCGACCAGAACAATTTCCCGTCGATTGGTTGAAGGAGGCCTGCACTCCCGGCGTCCGCTCAGAAGACTACCATTGACTCCACAGCATAGACGTGCACGCCTGGCATGGTGCCGGGCTAGAGCGACTTGGATGAGGGAATGGCGGAACGTCGTGTTCTCCGATGAGTCACGCTTCTGTTCTGTCAGTGATAGTCACCGCAGACGAGTGTGGCGTCGGCGTGGAGAAAGGTCAAATCCGGCAGTAACTGTGGAGCGCCCTATCGCTAGACAACGCGGCATCATGGTTTGGGGCGCTATTGCGTATGATTCCACGTCACCTCTAGTGCGTATTCAAGGCATGTTAAATGCCCACCGCTACGTGCAGCATGTGCTGCGGCCGGTGGCACTCCCGTACCTTCAGGGGCTGCCCAATGCTCTGTTTCAGCAGGATAATGCCCGCCCACACACTGCTCGCATCTCCTAACAGGTTCTACGAGGTGTACAGATGCTTCCGTGGCCAGCGTACTCTCCGGATCTCTCACCAATCGAACACGTGTGGGATCTCATTGGACGCCGTTTGCAAACTCTGCCCCAGCCTCGTACGGACGACCAACTGTGGCAAATGGTTGACAGTGAATGGAGAACCATCCCTCAGGACACCATCCGCACTCTTATTGACTCTGTACCTCGACGTGTTTCTGCGTGCATCGCCGCTCGCGGTGGTCCTACATCCTACTGAGTCGATGCCGTGCGCATTGTGTAACCTGCATATCGGTTTGAAATAAACATCAATTATTCTTCCGTGCCGACTCTGTTTTTCCCCCAACTTTCATCCCTTTCGAACCACTCCTCCTTGGTGTTGCATTTGCTCTGTCAGTCAGTGTATTTTGTTACATTACCTTTAAATAGTGTATATGACTGTTTCAGTTTAGGATTTATGTGATTAATTCGAATGGTCACGGGACACTACGTGTAGGGGGCCTGTCCTTTTTCCCTTGGCCTTCCATAGGTGATGATGATGATGCTTGTTGTTTAAAGAGGCCTAACACGTAAGGTCATGGCCCCTAATGGTACGAAATGGACGACAAGATATAATAATTAAAATGTATCCACTGACTGGAATTGAAATGAATGAAGATGGACAAAGATTGTGAATTCAAAAAATCAGTGAATCTGATTGGCAATGCTTTATTTTCGGTAAAATGGTAGATGATGGGTTATGGTAGAATAAGACATTGCCTTAAAATCCAGTAATATCTCGTGCAAATTACTATTTTTAAAACCACATTAAGATATACAAACACAAACTAAAACAGTGTCAATAGAATAATACAAAGTCTAATACTAAACACTATGTTTATATGCGATAAAACAAACCACTATCCCTCATAAAACGGATGACGAGGTGTGCTGACTGCTCGTCATCTGGCAGGATGACGGAGATGGTACTCGGGAGTTTTAGAGTACGGTGCAGACCGACCAGGTCGATGCACTCCCTAAGGATGTGTACCACGGTAAGATGATCACCGCAAGTATACACTGGAGAGGGTTCTTCTTTCAGTAAATAGGAGTGCATTACTATACCACGGCCGATACGAAGACGACAAAATACCACTGCTTCCTCCATTACTTCTTTATAACTGTCATTGCTCTCAGCTTTTTTGGACATGGAGTGGCCTGCCACTTCTTTTCCCAATGGGACAGAAACAAATGTCTCATCTGAGAGCGAATATCATTTGCTGGAATCTTGTAAGGCAACCCCTGCCCTTCCATGGATATGTGAAGTTTTATGGTAAATAAATAAATAAATAAATAAATAAATAAATAAATAAATAAATAAATAAATAAATAAATAAATAAATAAATAAATAAATGAATGAATGAATGAATGAACGAATGAATGGAAAGGTACTGGGACGAGAAAAGAAGGTGAAAGATGGGAACGAATAATAATAATAATAATAATAATAATAATAATAATAATAATAATAATAATAATAATATTTATTTATTCTGGAAAAGTAGGGGGAAGTACTCCCTCCCTTAGTTACACTTAACCCATTTTAACCTAGAATACTGTTAATAATAGCTACTGATGACAATAATATGAAAACAATATTAACAATAATAACAGGAATTCAGGAATATGGAACTGAAAGAACGAAAGATCCTGAGAAAAATCATGGGCCCCATTAAAGAAGGAAGTGAATACAGAATCAGGCATAACAGCGAGCTTGACCAACATTTAGAGAACATAACATCAGCGATGAGAAAGAGGAGACTTATCTTCTACGGCCACGGTCAGAATGAACAAGAAGAGACTGACTTCAAGAAGATAGAGGGGAAGGGACAAATGCTAAATGGACGAAGCTGGTTCGAGAAGACCTAGAATTTTTAAAAATTGATCCCAATGATGTATTCAACAGTGATAAATTTAGAATACTGATCAGTATATCTGACACTCTTCAGTCACTGCGTCCTGGAGTGGGAGTGACGTGGACTCGGAAAAGGAAAGCAACCCACAGTGCAAAGATGAAGGAACACTGGGCTAAGAAGAAGGCTCAGCAGAGTTAGGAGTCCAAAGGGCCTCAACGAAGCAATAAGAACAGTAACAGTGCTAATAAAATATTCAAACGTGGTGATATTAAGGAAGATCATATCATACGTAAAAGACAAATCATATCATATATAATATGATGCACATTGTACGTAGAGTACATTAAAATATATGAATAATAATTACTACATATCAAGCAAAGTCACCTCCGTACAGGCCATGGAAGCCCTTGGAGGAGTGGAAGGTAAAGGCTTCCACCATTGTTAACCTCGGCACGTAATGGGGTACAGTGGTTAGCTCTACGCCCGGCCGCCTTTGCCCCCAGGAATTAACCTGGTACTAATTTTTGGTGTAGGCTGAGTGAACCTCAGGGGCATATGCACCTCCGGAAGTGGAAATCTCATTTCTTAAATTTTACGACTTCCTGACGGGGATTTGAACCCACGTCTTTCCGGGCGAACCGAGCACGCCTTTACCGCCTCGGCCAGGCAGCCCCTTAATTACTAGATATACTACTTTAAAAAGTTTCAAGTATATATAAATTTCGAGAAGATACCGAGATATCACCTTCAACTGAGAAGTGAAGAGGAGCATTAATAATAATAAAAATAATAAGACCGGGAAAGTTGGCCGTGCGGTTAGGGGCGCGCAGCTGTGATCTATCCGGGAGATCCCGCTATAGGCAGCCCTTTTGCATGTTTTCTCATTTTCACACCACGCAAATGCTGGGGCTGTACCTTAATTAAGGCGACGGCCACTTCCTACCCGTTCGTAGCCCTTTCCTATCCCATCGTCGCCATAAGACCTATCTGTGTCGATGCGACGTAAGGCAAGTAGTTACAAGATGAAGATCTGTTAAAGGAAGAGGGAAATAATGTTGAAGAGGACGTAGGATTAGGTGTTTTGAGGTCAAAATTTGATGAATCATGCATGTTTACCTAGTATTTCGACACAGGCATGTTTAAAAGCTGACATGCTTGTGACTACACTTTTAAGAGATGAACTCCACCGAAACATGAGGACGATTTCCGAAGAAATAAGACTCAAAGAGCAAGTTTATTACGGACATGGATAGTATAGGACGAGAGGAAAGACGAGAACTAAGTGCGTTGTCTGGATTGAAATAGGGATCAAGATGGAAGGGACAGAGAACTGGAGAGATAAATACACACCAACCAATATGCCAGAGCTCAATGACAGGAATGGGATAGAGAAGGACCGATAGGGGAGGCAAGATAAGAGGATACTGAAAATATCAGCTGAAGAACGAGAGAGGAGGAGAAAGGGGATGAAAGGTTTTGCGAGGAGAAAAAGAAGACCCAAACCATGACAAAGCTGCCCGTGGTCCTCCAGAGATCGTAACGAATAATAATAATAACAATAATAATAATAATACGAAAAAGAAGTTACAAATATTAACCCGTCAACAACAGGTAGGCGTGTACAACAGTTAATTAAATAATTTTTCAGTTTCCTTGCCTCTTCTCAAGTCCAGATAACACATCTCACTAAACTGCAATAAGAGACGCAAGGATAAATTCTTTATCGGGCGATTCAGTCTGTTTGACGTATAAACATATTTCATTTTAACACCATAATTAATGATCCTTGGCGAGCCGTCATAATGAAGACAAATCAGTTTCGCAGCCCACATTATTTGACTGTCTGCAAGCAGTATTACGTGCCCAGCTGTTACTGCTTCGACCGTGCTTTGTTTTCTTTACGTGCAACTTGGCTAGCTTACGCATGCTACCTTTCAACTGTTTTAAATATTCCAAACTGATTTATGTATAATTGGTGAACTCCTTCTGCTGTCATTGCACGTTCTGGCAACTCGCTGTTGTACCTCCGGGTCAATATTTTTGATTTCGTAACAACATTCTCCTTAAAATTATCAATTGTTCTTGGCGGATTATTATAAATTTGATCTTGACGGTAATATCTGGAGGAGTGAGATAAGGCGACCTAGGAGGCCATTAACATCTGTGAACTCATTCCGTCATCACCCAGATGTCAACCTCAGTTTATTCTTTTTAGGCTACTGAGTCTCGTAGTGACTCTCCTTCCCTTGACAAATCAACCGTTTAGCCCACAGTGGCAGGTCAATTTTAAAAAGTGACATTTTTTGTTTGTTTCTAATAAAGTTTAAGTGTGGACAGGTGCAGTTATATCACAGTAATTCATGATATCTCACAACCGTGTACTTTGAGAGTATAAAGTTTAATTGACTGTGAGTAAAGAAATTTTTAATGAGTTGTAGTATGACAAGTTCATTTCAGCATGTTGAACATAAAGTTTGATTTATGATATTTTAAAATCACTTTTCGTTGTTTGCTATAATGTCATGTGGAAGATATTTCTTCTTTATGAAAACGGTCTACGCAGGCAATATTAATCACTGAAATATGGTTCATATACAGTATTACAGGAAAAGTTATGATGACAGTGTAAAGATTGGTATAAACCTGTGGCGGAAGATGAAATACTTGCTTGTTTGATTGAAACATTGAACATCAAAAATTACGAAAATGATATTATAGGTTGCGAAGAAACATTTTCGCAATAATTGCGTACCCATTAATAATGAACGTAAATTGGCGTTTGATTTTTAGCATTATATGATGCTGCAGGTTGACTTTACACGAAAAATTATATCTTTACGAGACTCAGCCGTGTTACATCTGTATTTTTTAATTTGTTCAGATCTGGAGACATCGTTTTAGAGACAAGCGACGTAATGATTTAACGGAGAGACGGGCTGGGACATTTTCTACTCGTTTTATAAACGAGATGGGCGCTGCTTGCCTGTATCCTTATCAAAGAACCAGTTGTTCCAAGATTGTTCCCGTTGGAAGGAATGCGGGCACCTAATTCTCTTCAGAAGTCCTTCGTGTAGGGATTATAGAGTTCGATATAGAAATAGAGAAAAATATCCTCAGTTCTATCCGTCCAGGCAAGCAGCTTCGTGCTGGAAACGTCCTAGGGATATGAGATACGAATATTAGGTTATAATAAATAATAATAAATTATGAGAATATATTTTTAAATTTATTCGTAAAAGTTACAATCCGTTTTTAATCATCGTTGTCCGGTCGATTAGATTAGCAGTTTGCAGTTTCCTACCACTACGAGCGTTAATGTGAGTCAATGCAGAGTTTCACTTAAACACTACATCTGGTGTGGACATTTTTAAAAAATCAAAGAAACGCCTGAGGGTATTGAACCAAGGAACACTTTACAGAAAGAATTATGTAAATGTTAATTTGACTAGGTTTTGAGAAAACGAGTAAGGAAACAAGCAATTTTAGGCATTTTTTCCGTAACTGCATTTAGGCCAGAGATGATTTTCAAATTCTTTCAGTTGATAGGGTTATCCAAGACTAACAGGGCGTTTAAGCCCATCAAATTTCGGCGAATTTGAGGAAATTATGCTGCCTTTCAACTGTTGTAAATATTCCAAACTGATTTATATAAAACTGGTGACCTTCTTCTGCTATCATTGCACGTTCTGGCAACTCGCTGTTGTACCCCCGCGTCAATATTTTTGATTTCGGTAACAACATTCTCTTTCAAATTATCAATTATTGTTCTTGTCGGATTATTATAAAATCGGTCTTGACGGTAATATCTGGCGGAGTGAGATAAGGCGACCTAGGAGGCCATTAACATCTGTGAAATCATTCCGTCATCACCCGATTGGTGTTGCGTAGGTATAGCTTGTCTCCTGACATGGGATGCATTCGTGTTCGAACAATTTTACGTTTTTCGTAGTTTGGGGACCCCTACTTTGTCTGCTAAAAATATTTAAAACATTAAAAACGGATAGACTATGGCGACATTATGACGGATACTTCACAGAACTAAACTCCCTTAGTTCCTTAAAACAAAACCCGCTACAAGCAGTGCAGTACAACTACTAAATTACTAAATTGTTTGTAGCCATAATGGTGCACAATATCTGGTTGTTGGTTATGAGTAAAGCCTGGATTTGTAGGTAGTAATAGGCTGGAATACAACATATTGAAAGAACTTCTCACAATAATAATAACAATAATAATAATAATAATAATAATAATAATAATAATAATAATAATAATAATTCGAAGAAGTCTCTCAGACGATGAAGAAGAAGAACTCTCTCAGAACAGGAAGGAGAAGAAGAAGAAGAAAAAAGAACTGTCTCAGAAGAAGGTTAACAAGACGGGAAGAGGAATAAGAATAAGAATAAGAAGGAGGATTCTGTCAGAAGGAGACGAAGGAAAGGGAAGAGGAGGATAACTCTCAGATGAAGGAGAATTTTCTCAGAATAATACCTCGTAATAATAAATCTCGCATAAGAAAAGAAATCTTCCAAATGTAGAAGTTGAAGGAAGATAACGGGAGAGAAAAAGAGCTTCTTCTTCTTCTTGTTATAAATTTCGTCTTTTGCTTATTTTATCTCTGTTCCTACATTGCTCCCCCCTCTCTCTCTCTCTCTGTCTCTCTTTGAAGATGACGATGTATAGAGTAGGAATACAGAACAAGAAGACGAACTCTCTGACAATAAGAAGAAGAAGAAGAAGAAGAAGAAGAAGAACACTCTAAGATGAAGACGAAGAAATATTCCTGCACAAGAAGTTATCTCTGAGAAGAAGAAAAAATATCTCAGAAGAGAGAAGAAGAAGAAGGACATGAACACACTCAGAAGAAGTATTCCTCCACGATATGCTGTCTCTGAGAAGAAGAGGACGACCAGCAAAAACAACTAAGAAGAAGAATAATAAGAAGGAGAAGAATGATCCTCTCAGAAGATGTTGAGGAAAAAGGAAGAGACGACACGACCAAGAAAAAAAGAAGAAAAAGAAGGAAGAACTCTCGTAGAATAATAAAATTAAGGAGAAGATGGAGAACTCTCGCATAAGAAGGAGAACTTTCTCAGAGGTAGAAGAAGAAGGAAGTTATAACGGGAGAGAAAGAGAAAAAAGCTTATTCTTCTTCCCCTTTTCTTCTGAAATCCGTCTTTTGTTTTTTCTCTGTTCCTTCATTGCTACCCCTCTCTCTCTTTCTTCCTTC
This sequence comes from Anabrus simplex, assembly GCF_040414725.1. Taxonomy (NCBI): domain Eukaryota; kingdom Metazoa; phylum Arthropoda; class Insecta; order Orthoptera; family Tettigoniidae; genus Anabrus; species Anabrus simplex. The sequence continues at coordinate 68,811,764 of NC_090278.1, read as the reverse complement.
CTTTCTTTCTTTGAAGAGTATAGAAGAATAAGGAACAAAGAGAGATATATATATATATATATAGAGATCTAATGTAGGCTACTAACAGATGTGATTAACACACACAACATTGTCTATTTACCTGTTGGACGAGCTTCACAAGGGTGGAGGGTGATCATTGATCTAGGTGGGATGTGAATGGGGGACACTGCAGAGTCAATATTTATCGTACCCGCCCGCTACACAATATGTCGGCCTACAATGTGGAACATGTCGAGATTAATGCAGCCAAATCCCTGAGCTACTCACAGCTATTAGCTATGCAGTGCCGTGACCCACACCACTGCAGCCTCTCACAGTTACATACGGAACTTAGCACCAGGGAGTCCATAATATCTGCGAAATTATTCCGGCATCAAAGATCCTCATTTGGTGTGGTGTAGGAATAACTTACGACGTAGTGGTTTACGAGGAGGAGGGCTCGGACATCTTCCAGCGTGTTTTGTAAATGAGATGCGCGATGCTCGCCAGTATCACTTACCAAAGGACATATTACTCCCAATTCCTAGCTGAGACCAAGATTGCGTCTCTCTCCGGAAGCCCTTCGAGTAGGTCTCATGGAGTTCGATATTGAAATGGAAGAAAGAAAAAGAATATAGACCATGGGACTTCACCACCAAGAACTAAACTCTCATAGTCCCTACGTTGTTTAAATCTAAACCAGGTATAATCCGTAGATATGATGAAGACTTCAGCATCAATTCCAAGGAGTTCCTCGACTGGGTTCTGAAAGCGATCACTGGTTCTCTTTTGATACTCAGACACCACTTATATGCACCAGACTGACACTTAATTCACTTTAATTATTTTATTTTCGAATGAAATTGTTTTTTAGTATTCTTTGTCTTAGGCAGCCTCCAAGTGGAGGAAGATTTTGAAAATGAGATATTTTCAAGAATGGCACGTTTGAAAATATAAGTCGATGAACCATGCACAGTAGCTTTCCTTTTTTTTCCATTGAACTACCTGCTACTCTTCTCGACCACATTATGCTTGTGACCGATCTAACGGTTAGAAGGGAGAAAATATATGAAAGACATGCTACACCCTCCAAAGCTCCGGAAGCAAATCGGTTGGGATCTTTTGGATTATTTGCAGCCGCTCACAATCCTGTAACATATTTTTTACTCCATACAGTACATTATCAGAGCAAAAGACCTTATCTGTGATTTCAATTCTTTACTCACATCATTTATACATATAAGGAAAGATAGAGGTCCAATAACACTTCCTTGCGAGAAGTCCCTCTTAATAATTACAGGATCCGACAATGCTTCATCTACTCCATTTCTCTGAGTTCTAGAAATTTAGACTCCCACTCAGTCACATTTTTGTCTATTCCAGTTACCTTCATTTTCGTCAATAATTTTTCATGAATTACCCTGTCAAAGCCTTTGGATGGATCAGTAGCGACACAATCAATCTTCCCTCCTGGATCTAAAATATCTGTTACTCCTTGCTGGAATCCTACAAGCTGATAGAGATAATGTCCAGTGTGTGGGCAGCAGAGATCAAGGAATGGGGAGGTTACTTCGAAGAAAGCAAAATCTACAAGGTATTTTTTAATTCCATTAAAGTCCGTTCGTATCACCGATTAGAACGCCTGAGAGGTATGCATAGTCACCGGCGAGGACGGACAAGATGTAGGCTTAACTCCTAGCTATTCCAGTGCAAGGACACCTGTGTGTCACTGCTGTAGGGCGGGTTGTGGCCTTCCCAGGCTGAATAATCTTGCTGTATGGATTACAATGTTTTTTTTTTTTTTTTTTTTTTTTTGCTATTTGCTTTACGTCGCACCGACACAGATATGTCTTATGGCGACGATGGGATAGGAAAGGCCTAGGAATTGGAAGGAAGCGGCCGTGGCCTTAATTAAGGTACAGCCCCGGCATTTAGGATTACAATGTGAACAGACATACGTCCTCACCAGATACTAAACGTTATCAATCTTATTTTAATGCTAAAAACATTTCTTAGCAGAAAAAGTAGGGGTCCCAATACTACGAAAAATTAAAATTAACCAATTTCCTCAATTATACCGAAAGCTGAAAGGGCCCAGAAAAGGTTTCAAATGGTGAGTCTTGGATAGGTCTATAGAACTAAAAAAGAAAACATTGCTTGTTTCTTTACTCGTTTTCTTTTTTATTCAAATCCTAGCCAGATGAACTAGTTTACATAATTCTTTCTGTAATGTGTTCCTTGGTTCAATACCCTCAGGAAGTTTTGATTAATTGAAGAATGTCCACACCAAATGTAGTTAGTTATAAAGGCTTAGGTGAAACTTTGCATTGACTCACATTAGCGCTCGTAGTGGCAGAAAAAGGCAAAGTGCCAATCTAATCGACCGGATAACGACGACTAATAAAAGGATTGTAACTTCTTGGAATTAATAAAGAATGTATTGTCATACTTTATTATATTTTATTTAGCTAAAATTCGTAGCTCATATCCCTAGGATATTTTCGACATTGAGTTGAAGCCTGAAGGACTAGAACAGTGGACTTGCTCAATAAATCCTGAGAAATAAAGGTGTTCAAAGACTTCTGTGCAGCAGTGCAGTAATGAAACAGTTGCCATAATGGGAGTTGGAATCCCCGTGTTTTTGAATAATGGGCAATATGCAATGATTTTGTATCGAAGATATCTCTGTCTTCTCCATCCTTTCTCGAATCCCTCCACTTCCTCCCGCACCCGTTCAATATTTGAAACCCCTTCCTATCGTAACAATCATAAAGTCGGAGGGAGGGCACACATATTATATTTTATATCTCCGTCCCCACCTTCGATCCACTCCAATCCATCTGGTATTGAATGATTTTTATCGCCCTCTTCAGGTTATAATTTTGATTTATTTTACACCATAAACATTTTATATCAGCCTCACTTTGCGGGGTAACACATATCTATATATGGTGACAAATTTAATGTGAAGCAATATTTCTTTTGTGTGTTTCAAACATACGCACTCACGCACATTTACAACAAAAAGACCAGATGGAGGGACACAGAAATTGCGTGCACAGGTGACACCTAGTAAAACCGCAGTCCGCTTTTTATTATGGCTCTAAACAATCTCGTATACAGAGTGATTGACATTTTCGGTTTTACGTGCGTTGTAAATACTAGAACAAAGCCGAGCAATAAAGCCTTTTAAGTACGCCCATAACAAAGCTGTTTATTTTGAATAAATTAAATTTTTTAATCAAGGCTATTTTCATTGTTTGCACGCAGTGAATTTGTATATCGATGGAAGTTATTAGCCGGTCCCGCACTCTACGAGTAGCACGTCTATTTAGTTCCCGGATTAAATTCCCGACTGGGTCAGGGAATTTTATCTTGATATGAGGGTTGTTTCGAGGTCCACTCACTCTAAGTTAGAACGATTTAGGAGCGACCCCGGCGTAGAAAGCCAAAACTAACGTCCAAGATGATTCGTTGCGCTGACTTCGCGTCACCTCATTATCTGCAGGCCTTTGGGCTGAGCGACGGTCGCTTGGTAAGCCAAGGTCCATCAGGGCTGAAGAACCATTGACGGATTTTTAGTCAGGAATAGGTTAGAATGGAATCACACTGAAGCCCCTGAGCATAGTCTTCCCTGCATAACGGTCGTGATATGAGGTTTGTATAAACTTTAGGGGTTCAATCTATCAGAATCCCTAGATGTTACTCTTGCTACATTATTGTTAGAGCAGGTTGGACGACAATTCCTATTAACCAAGTTATGTTGCATTCCAACCTATTGCTGCCAAATAATCCGAGGTCTATTTATTACAGGGTGTTACGAAAAAAGATTTCAATATTTAGAAAGGAAGCAATCATCATACAGCTTATACAGCCCCTGCCAGGTCGGGTCATTTATGGCAATGCACCTTCCTCTCTCCTTTCACCTTTCCTCTTCCATTATTTTGTCCCAGTTCTGGTTTCTTCTTCTTGCACCCCTCTTTACTAGGTCGATCCACCTTGCTCTAGGATTTCCTCCCACTCTATTTCCCTCGAACTTCTTCTCCATCATCTGTTTCGGTATTCTTTTCTCATCCATCCTCTTTACATGTCTAAACCATTTTAGTTTACTCCTTTCAATTCTCTCATTTAAGCTTTTCATCCCAACCTCCTTTCTCATATCTTCGTTTCTCAATCTGTCTCTCCTACCATACTCCGTAGGTATTTTACTTCACTGGCTTGAATTCTACTCTCCTCCCTACTGTCAATGTCCAGGTCTCAGCCGCAAGTCAATAAACTTTGTACGCTACCTCTTTACACTTCATTGATATTTCCTTATTCCAGACAAGGTTCTTTACTCTCTGTTTCACTCTCTTACTAATCTCCACGTCCAGCCTTGTATTCTGCATTAATTCACTCCCTAGGTAGTATGCATCAAAACAAGAAATCAAAGTCCTACAAATATAGTTCCTAAAGTTTCAGAGAAATAAGAATTTTGCCTGTACATTGCTAATAATTAAAAGATAATGGTATTTATGTATCGGCAATGTCCTCAGTAACAAAGAAATGCACTTTCTAATTTTTCGTCATAACTTGTCTGTCAGTCAGTCTGTCTGTATGAATGTATGCGCATCACAAGAAAGTGGCTGAAGAGAATTTAATGAAAATAGATATGTAAAGTTGGGCAATGAGGCATTACAATCTACGCTATATATAATTTTATTCACGCTTAGTGAAATGGTAGTTTAGGGGAAGGCCTGAAATTCAGTTCTCAAAAAAATCTATGCTATTATTGGCCCTATCTATAAATTGTACAGAACCAAAGTTATATAGAATTAAATTTCCGATCATTTATGTCTTATACATTTTCACCGTACCGGCTATGATAAGAGAGATATTCATAGGTTCGATTTTTGTAGCCAATTCCATCACAATGCTGACCCACGAGTAAAATAGAAGAATAAGGCACTACATTCTAGACTGTCAATACATTTTTTCACGCTGGATGAAATGGTAGTTTATGGGAAGGGAAAGCGCATAAAATTTAATTTTTAAATACTTGTTATTAAGCAATTTAATAAACTCTTATTCCCAACGTGTACATGACTTCATCTAGAATTCTGTACCTGGATATACCGACTAGTTTTAAATATTTTCAATTTTAAAAACGAATAATAGAAATACAGTTTGTATCAGAACAAATTCAAATATTTTATTATAATCGGTTTCCGGAAACTTAATTCCAAAAAGAGAACAAACCCCCACGGCACTTAACGCCCTTGAAAGGGCCAAGCGACCGCTGCTCAGCCCGAAGGTCTGCAGATTACAAGGGGTCGTGTGATCAGCACGACGCATTCTATCGGCCATTATTTTTGGCTTTCGAGACCGGGGCCGCCATCTCATCGTCAGATAGCTCCTCAATTCTGATCACGTAGACTGTGTGGACCTCGAATCTTCGCTCAGGTCCAGAGAAGAATCCCTGACCTGGCCGGGAATCGAATTCGGGACCTCCGGGCGAGAGGCAGGCACGCTAACCCTACACCACGGGGTTGGAAAAAACTTAATTCCACAATCATTAAACTATACTATTGTGGCGATAAGCAGTTGCGACTGGTTTAAATTCCTGATATTCTCATAGCAGTTAATCACTGATTCATGGCCTAAATCGTCAAAGAGAACTGCGCCTACATTTGTGGATGTTTTATTCGTAGGAAACCACATTTCACAGGCGAAGAACAGCTACTGCTTCTGCGAGATTATCCATATATAATTATTATTTTTGTTACGAATAAAACTCTGTCTGCTGTGCGACCTAATTTAATGCTAGGGTGACCTAATTAATACACACAGAATTTTATTTAAACACGAATGACCAAACTCCGCTAATTACTGTATATTTACAATGTTTCTGTCCTCCACATAGTAGGTAATCCAGTTCGCAGCTAATCCTAATTTACAAACTACCGTCCACTTTTGCAAGTCCAGTTATACCGCTCAGTGGCTGCAGGTGGTCAGATACGAACACAGTGCGACTGACCACCAGAATATAACACTGCTCCTCGGCTCGACTCCAGCGAAAGTCCATCATTCTCACGCTCAGCACAGTGAACTACTTAACATTGGTAACTAAACAGCTACACCTCGACTGCGCTAACCAGCAAGGCAATACTCCTCACAACAATGACAATTAACACCGCTTCAATTCTAGTCTCACCAGATGTTCCACACACTTACTCCAAGGCAGTCAACAGTAATACACACAGAATACTCCGCTCAGTACATGACGATACTCTGACACCCGGTGGGAGGGGTGGAACACTGACAACAGCCAGCACTACTGCTATGCAGTACAACTACTCAACTCCAACACTGATTCACTGTTCGCGGCTACCTTCCTTTTTATAAACTGGTGGTGGAGTACTAGAATATTCGGGGCTCGGCTGGAGAGGGAGTTTCTAGTTCGCCGTTCCAGAAGGACCACAAGGAAACCGAACGAAAAAACATTACGCGGAGAGATCGGCCATGCCCCCTAGGCTGGCTGTGAGCTCCCCGGTCTGACTCACTAAAGTAACTTTCAGAAAGTACCGAAGGAGGCTAAGACAGGGATGGCATGTTAAAATTATTATTATTATTATTATTATTATTATTATTATTATTATTATTATTATTATTATTATTATTATTAGTAGTAGTAGTATCATTAGACCCCGGAGTTTTAGGTAGTAATGTATTAAATTGAAAAATAATTTGATTATTACGAAGTGTTGGCTAGCCCGTTTCTCCGTAATGTAGCAAGAGTAACATAAATTCTGGGGGTTCCAATAGGCCGTACCCCTAATGTTCATGCAAATGTCATAACATAAGCATTTTGCGGGCTAGTATATATATGCTGCTCTCTTCAACGAGTTTGCATTCTAACCTATTACTGCATATACTTCCTGGCTCTAATTATTATTATTATTATTATTATTATTATTATTATTATTATTATTATTATTATTATTATTATTATTATTATTAGAGGCTGCCTGGCCGAGGCGGTAAAGGCGTGCTCGGTTCGCCCGGAAGGACGTGGGTTCGAATCCCCGTCAGGAAGTCGTAAAATTTAAAAAACGAGATTTCCACTTCCGGAGGCGCATATGGCCTTGAGGTTCACTCAGCCTACACCAAAAATGAGTACCAGGTTAATTCCTGCGGGCAAAGGCGGCCGGGGGTAGAACTAACCACTCTACCCCATCGCGTGCCCAGGTTAACAATGGTGGAAGGGCCTTCATGGCCTGTACGGAGGTGACTTTGCTTATTATTATTATTATTATTATTATTATTATTATTATTATTATTATTATTATTATTATTATTATTATTATTATTATTACGCAGATCCAAAGCCTGGCATTTCAATATTGTAATGAAGTGTAAACATATCCTGGTAATTATTTACGAACCGTATATTCATGCTCCGATACATAAATATTACATTTTTGTTTGTTTTTTCATTGGACCATTTACATTTGAGTTAATTCAACAATTGATTCGGCGTGCGCTGAGGGAGTTGGGGCTGGATTTTGATGGATGAGGTGGACTCGTGCATTACATTTCTCTCATTGTTTCATATGCATGTCTTCCTTTGTGATCATAAAATAACACAAACGAATCAATTCAACAGCGATATCTCTCTGTTGAAAGAGGGAAATTGTGGCCAGATACATCGCGAAGGACGGGTTCTAGGAATAAGGTTTCAAACACATTCATAAGCGTTCAATTCTTCTACAAAACTCGGAAGGATATGGATATAACGTGTATGAAGAAAAATATGGGGTTGAAATCCATGGACTTCTTTCAGGGTATGTCGTATCTTGAAGATCTGATGTTCCAAGTTCTGCAATGTCCTCCTCAGTTTCTGTCAGTCAAGTGGTACGAATCTTCTTGTTCTGCCGGAAGATGAACAGGCGACTGGTCAGTGTTTCGGGAGGCAGTCTTACTATATGGCCATAGAAGGCTACTCTCCTTTCCCTAGTCCGGCTTCATGGTTAAAAGGTTAGCATGCTGGCCTTTTGTAATAGGAGTCCCGGGTTTGATTCCCGGCAGGGTCGGGAATTTTAACCATCATTGGTTAATTTAGCTGGCACTGGGGGTGGGTGTGTTTGTCGTCTTCATCATCATTTTATCATCATCACGACGCGCAGGCCGCCTACGGGTTACAAATCAAAACAGACCCGCACCTGGCGAGCCGAACATGTCCTCGGACACTCCCGGCACAAAATGCCATACGCCATTTCTTTTCATTTTCCTTTTCCTAGCACAATCAGAGAGCCTCTCTCTATTCTCCGTAGAGCTCGGAATTGTGCCGTCTACGGAATTCTTCATCTTCCTTTACCCGACCTAACATCTTCCTTATAATCCATTATTATTATTATTATTATTATTATTATTATTATTATTAATATTATTATTATTATTATTTCTTTCTTTCTCCGTTAGGGTCTTCTAGGGACCACATGGCAATTTCAATGCATCATACTTTATTGTTCCTTCTTCTTCCTCAAATACTCCATCATCTGCTCACTATGCCTCCCTTTCCTCTCCTAGGATCATTTTGAGTCTGTTTTCCTTCCCTCCCGATCTTTGAATCCTTCCCTTTTTAACCTTTTATTTCTAAATCTCTCTCTCTCTCTCTCTCTCTCTCTCATGCTAATGCTTGTTCCTTTCAGAATCTTTCTTGACTTCATTAATCCAGGTCGTTGTTGACTCCTTGTTCTAAAGATATTTGAAGGTCTGTTTGGTTAACCTGTTCTCATCCATTCTGTATAAATGCCCAGAAAAATATCAATCGCCTCTTCCGCTTTGTATTTGTTATATTTTCTATATCCCGATATATATCATTACTAGAAAATGTACCCGTGCTTCGCTACGGTACTCTACATTCTATACGGATATCGAAGTAAATTACTGTACATGAAGTGAATTAAATTTTTAAATCGCTTGTCTCTGGCGTTATCCGAGAAACATCATTGTGAAGTCCGCAGACGTTGTTTCCAATGTAAAGTGCGACTTGCGGTGTTGCGATGATAACGGCTGGTCCACTTGTCTACTGAAATTCACAAAGAAGTTGGTAATTTTCATTTAACGGCAGGCCCCATTGCCTACTGCGCGGCCACAATCGATTTGGGTAGTTTTCATTACAATGGCAGGTCCCATTTACTACTTTCAGATACATTGTGTTGTTATCATTATAATGGAAGACGCATTTTATAATGCCAGTCAACTTACCTGCCAGTCACACCGAGTTGGTGAATTTCCATTATAATAGCAGCCCACTATGCCTAACATCAGTCACATTTTAGATGGGTAAATTTGTTTATAATGGGAGGCACCCTTGCCTACTGACAAACAGAATCGGGTAAAAGAGTTTTGAAAAAAAATACACGCTCTCTTGCCTTCTGCTAGTCCATTCGAGAAGGGAATTGTTCATTACAATGGTGCACAGGAATTGGAGGACGACCTCATTCTTACTGTCATTCAAAGTCGATCTGAGGAGTACTGATTACAATAGCAGATGCCCTCCTGATGACAGTCACTATCTATTTGCAAAGTAACAATGGCAGACTCACTCTTTCTAGATCGCAAAAAATTGACTTCAATGAATAAATATAAATCGTCATACGAAATTATGTGGATGTTTTACCTTCATTTACAGAATAACTGCTGCTAAACGGTACATCATATCGAAAAACGGCTTGTACAATAAGATGCCTCTGGCCTCATTTAACGATCTAAATGGCTGGTCATATGATATTCTCAAGTATCTCATCTATTGAAAGGTAAGTTGGTTTTAGAAACGTTGAATAGGGTGAAACTGGTGTAAGCATTTCACATACTGAATTACATTTCAGATACTTATGTGCCAGCTTAAAACATAGAATTTGGCACACATATGGCTATTGGGTGGGCTTATATTCGTTTAGAATTTGACGATTCTGTCTTTCCTATATGGGATTGAAACCATCAAGTATACGTGTACAAGGTGCAAAATTGAGGTACAATCCAGGAATAGAGCCTAAATGAACGTATTAGGGATACAGATACGACAAAAAGCCGTAGGACCAAAGTTGCAGATCACTCGAAATTGAACGGAGATTGTGCCGTCCGTCTTGTGATACGACTTACCGTTTAGCCAACAAATACCTCAAAAGGAATGTCTGCACAGTCATATTTCGATATCTTTGGGGGTAAAAAGTGAAACATTTGAACATCTTAGAATTTTTCCGTCGGTTAGAGGCTATTAGCTATAATTTCGACAAATTTCAATTTTCTAGCTCATCTGGCAGATTCTGCCCCCATCCTGATTTGGGGAAAGGGGGGTAAAATAAGGGAATTCCTAAAAATATTTTAAGCTCACGAAACCAATAGGTTGTCGCTTTGGATAAATTATACGACTGTGTTCTTATGCTGAGCCCAAAATTTGAAGGCCCCAGCGTGTCCCTTCAGGGAATTTTGAGAATTTTCGTCTTTTCTAGGGATTCCGCCGGGTCATCAGCGTCTCCGTTACCAAGTTTCAAATTTATGAGATTTCTGGAAGTGCCTCATTAATTCACGTCTATTTTCCTTTTTATATATTTATATATACATCGCTCCAGACCGACTTGCTTTTACATATCACTATTACGTCTGGATTTCCAGAGTTCTGTAGTTCTTAGCGGACCGAGAACTTTCCTTATATTTTTTGTTTCGAGTAATTCTAATTTATTCTGTACTAGACATTCACTCGCGTATAGGCATTCCGCTTTGACTACTGTATTGTAGTGTTGTATTTTGAGGTTCTTCGATAACACCTTTTGTTGTAGATATTCCTAGTTATACCGTATGCTCTTTCCATCTTGTGTTTCCTTTCTTCTACAGCGGATTTCTCCAAACCATTTTCTTGAATTGTTTCTTCCAAATATTTTAATTTCTTTAGATTATTTATTCCAAAAATTTCTGTTATTAGAAATTCTGTAGCATTTTTTTATATTTGTCATAAATTTGTTTTTTCTACATAAAATATTATTATTATTATTATTATTATTATTATTATTATTATTATTATTATTATTATTATTTATGCTCAGGTAAGGAGTGCGTTTGAACTTATTAGCACTTTTATGGTTTTACTTCTTTTCTTCCCAATATCTCTTCACCCTCTCGTTGTGTTCCTTTTTACGTTGTTCAATCCTTGCAGTATTTAGTCGGGAGGGCTTTACAGAAAATTTGTGTTTGTGAATTAATATTCTGAATTTTATTCTGTCTTGAATGGTTTCTTCATTAATGCCAATTATATTTAGATCTTCACTGATTTCTTTGACCAATCATTGTGATTTTTCATTGATAAGGCCATTATTATTAGAGTCCGGATTATTAGGTGCTGATAGGTTAGAATGCAAACATACTTAAGCCAGTCACAAGGATACCCTACACTGTACAACGGTTATGCTATGAGATATGCATAGATATTAGGGGTACAGCCTATAGAACTCTTTGAATTTATGCTACTCTTCCTACATTTTGGTAGAACGGGTTGCATAACACTTCCTACAAACCAAATTACTTTGCATTCTAACCTATTACCACCTACAAATCCGAGGTATAGTTATTATCCATTCTATATAAGTGACCATAAAATTGCAATAGTCGATTCCTGTTTTTATTTGTGATTTTTTTCTGTACTTAATATATTTCACGTGATTTCTTTTTAATCCAAATTACATTTTTACCCTGTGGTCCTGAGATTTTCGTGAGGATTTTTCTTTCTTGTTTTCCGATGATATTTATTCGAGATTTACCACCAGTTATACTAGTTTCAGACGCATAAAGTGCTTCTAATGTAACAATTGTTAAAATGTCGTAATTTTGCCTTTTTGATATAGTTCCTTTATTGTATATGTTGCAAGTAATTCTGTACAATTCTTCCTTTGTTAGCTTGCTGATTTAATCCTGTTTGTTCAATAATTTCACCTAGATACTTAAAATTTATCTATTTGAGCGATATTTCCATATTTGGAGATTAATGGTTGATTGTTGAAACCTGATCTAGTCTCTTCCATATACTTTGTCTTTTCTTAAGAAATATGGAGTTCTGTTTTGTGCTGCTATTTCATGGCGTTTTCCTACAGACACATTTATTATTATTTTAAAGCAGGAAGAAATCCAGTAAGAGATACTGTTATGTCCACTACTGATGCTAATGCAATTACCTTATCTTCCCACTTCGCAAAGTTTAGTTACAGTGATGTCAAATCCAGACAGATTATGTACTGTAGGAAGCTGGTTATCGAAGTTTGAAGGTTCTGAGGCTAATGAAACTGATGGTAAACATGGTGTGTGAGAGGGCTAAATATAGAGTGTGCGATAGAGAGGGCAGATATACAGAGAGACGGGATCGATGGTGAGGCGGCTAAAAATAGCCTCTTTCAGGGACTTACTGGCCGAACTTGGCGCCGCGACCGGGTAGCCTACAACCTAGTATTAAGTGGGTCACATTCTTTGCAGGCTATCCTGAATAGTAGTGGTACAAGAATAAGGCATCCTGGGGACAGTTGAATAGTCGACTAGATAAGCCCTGTTACATAAGCAGGACAGATCATCCACATAAAGTAAATGGTAGGTCGCAGAGAACTAAGTATGGAAAATATTCATTTGTAAATTGGGGAATTTACGATTGGAATGCATTACTTGCAGCTGTCTTAGTACCTTTTCCCAAAAATGCAAGATTCTTCAAGAATAGAATCCAGCATTCTGTAAACTGGGTGTAAATTTCTATGTGATGATGTCATATTTTAATGTAACTGTAAATTGCAGTATTAAGGCATCTGCATTATTTAAGGTACATGTGAATTTGTATATGACGGTCTGGTACTCTTACGCTAGTAGTAAGCTCAATCTATAGTACTGTAAGCCATAGTGTTAAGCACTGGAAATACTAAAGTTGTGTGTGAATTTATACATGACGATGCTGTATTTAGAATGTTAAACCAGTAGTATTTCTTGTAATATTTTCTTTCCGCGGACATACTTGTTTTACTCTTCTTGTTGTTATTGTTGGGTAATTATGTTTTAACTTTATTATCACTAGAACCCGGAATTTTATGCATTAGTAGGTTAGAATGCAAACTTACTGAAGCGAGAAGCAAGTATAGTCTACCCCCACAACGATTATGCTATGGGGTTTGCATAAACATTAGGGGTTCGGCCCATCAGAACCCCTATAATTTATGTTACTCTTCCTACATTATGGAAGAGCGGGTTGGCCGACATTTTACCGCATGAAAATCCGGCCTTTAATTATCACACTACTGTAAGTGATCATGGACACGGGGATATTTCCCAATTGCGACGTATTTTTTATAATAATAATAACATCCCATGATCCTTCGGTCATTCATTTACCGATTGAATCATAACGTTCGGTTTTATGGAAGCCAGTAACGAAACACGATACAGGGTGTAATCCGTTATCAATGATATGCATTTACGACTACCACCCAGGTGGCAGATTCCTTATCAATTGTTTTCAAAGAACTTGGAGATTTTCCTTGGTAAATTATTCCATCCTTTATTATTTGTTATATAAATTATCAATTGACTCTCCCCTCCTCCTGTATCAATAGGCAAGGTCATGCTGGGATTACGCAACAACTTGCCTTGGTTCAAATCTCTCTAGCTACAGCATTCTTACACCTGTGTGCACGATTCTAGGTAAATATCAGGCGTTACGAAACCATGGTAAAACTCTTACCGTGGTATTGTCATTAACTTGTTGCACCACTGCTAATCTTTAGCTTCAAAACCGCGGTACCTTGACGTTCATTTTTATCACTGTTATTCACTTGGGAAATAATTCTGAGTAGTATTCAGGAGGCAGTGATGAGTTTGACAGTGACTAGTCTTTAATTTATCCAGAAGGCAGTGATATTTTCGACAGTCATGTGTCTCTAATATATTGAGTTCCCAGAAGTTTACGTTTGGGCATTTTTATTTCTAGGGCGAATATTATTTTACAATTGTTGAAAAAATTGACCGTGGTTGTTAAAGCATTAAGACTATACCAGGGCGTCTCAAAGGCCCAAAATTTTACGCGTGCAAACCGAGGCGCAGAGGTTCTGTGCGCGGTGCATCGATAGGACTCGGCTCGGTTCAGACCAGCGTTTTGTCTCGGGGTGACTCGGCTAAGCTCGGCTCAACTCTGCTCGGGCGGTGGAGTGCTGCAGAACATGTGAGGTAAGGGGAAGACAGGCGTAGCAAAAGAGAGAGTGGCGATCTGCACTCTGGTTAACCTAGACAAGTCGTCTTTTGCACACTGCGCCGCACAATGCACCGGTGCATGCACTATGAGAGGCCCTCTTCTATACGATCTCACAGTGTGGTTAGCCGGTTCGAGTCTCGTTCGTCGAACATACTTTTACGGTAAATGAGCTACTTGTCCAGTATTATGACGAAATACTAGTATTTAGCAATAGAAAATGTTAACCACCCCGGCTGAGAACGCGCAGTAATCAATCTGTACAATAGAGTGTACTCTTCACTGGCATTGATTGACAACGAGTTTCAGCCATGAAGAATCTATTCTCATAGCGTAGTGGCGATAACATTGTTAACTGGCGTATTCCCATTAAGCTACCATAGATGGAATTTAGCATGACGGGTAGTAGATTCGTATCTGATCTGAAACGGGGCTGGGGTAATGGCTGTGGTCACAAACTTGTGACAGCACCTTATCTCCGAACTCGTATTGGCAGGGTTAGCACTTGTGAAATTCTACATAAGGTAGTTGGTTTTCTTTCTTGTCTTACTGTACTGAGAATCTAAGGATAACGTTAGCTGTTAAAAATGAGATAAACTATGTATCATCATATGAACTTCCGATCTTAGGACGCGCATCCAGTAGATTACACTCCGACACTTTGCGGACCACTGGCCTAGAATATGGTTGCCAATAGTAGGTCGTCCGTGACATAGACGTGTATTACTATGCAACTCACTATGTAAGGGATTGATTTTAATCCATTTCAACCACGGCGGCGAAAATTACGAATTCCGCATAAAATATCAGTAATGCTCCATGGAAGTCGACCCGTTGTTGGAGTTCCCAAGAGGCTATACATCAGGTCTGATTCAGCACCTGTAGCGCTACGCTACTTTGAACCTGAAAACGGCACACCACAAGAATAATTTATTTTTTAAGGATTAACTTAAATGGAAATTCTAAGTTCCCATGGAGGGAATTAGAAATTTTTCCACCAGTAGAGCATATCAAAATCCGATCAAAAATTAGATGTATGGCTTTTCAGGCGTTTGCTCTATTAACCAGCGTTTCGTTTTAGGTCTGACACTAGACTCCTCAGAGTGGGATGTTGGCGTTTAATACACTGTCTGACAAGAAAAGTTAAGCAACCAGAAGGAGTGGCTGAAAGTGAATGAAACTGTATATGCAGAAAGATCATGAGCTTTTATTGTACTGATTACAGTATGGGATGAAAGAGACAAGGCCGTTGGCAGTTACAGGTGGAATGTTTTTCTGGCTGCAAAACATTCCCTTGTGCGGTTCGGAATGGTGTCAATGAGCCTTTGGATCCTCTCCTGAGGCAAGTTCGTCCACAGTTGTTGCAACTGTCCCTCCACATCCGTCAAGTTGGTAATGAGACGCAGTCCCAGTCCAATGCCATCGCGCACTTGTCCGAGGATCTTGATGACCACAGGAGGACCTGAACATGCTCTAGGCAGTCCATAGACGCACGTGCTGTGTGTGGATGTGCACTATCTTGTTGGAACACTGCCCCAGGTTGCTGTGCCAAAAGGGGGAGGACGTGCGGACGCAGAATATCTGTGGCGAATCTCTGTGCCATGAAAGTCTGCCGAAACACCTGGACGCATATGCCATGGCTCCACACACCATGATGCCAAGGATTACGCCTGTGTGTCTTTTCGCAATACGGGAGGAATTTGCCCTCTGACGTCGATGCCACCAAACCTGCACACGATGGTCATCGGAGGTTATGGAGAAGTGGGACTCATCACTGATGTGGTCCTCTGTTCATGTCTTCCGTGACAAGGCACCACTCCAAATGCAGGCGTTGGTGTTATGGCGTCAATTGAAACCGATGCTTGGGGCAGTAGGACCCCAATCCGGCGGATGCGAGTCGTCGAGACACTGTGCGGGAACTCACAGGGTGTTGTAGAGTCCCAGTACATGTTCGCCGTAGTTAAGGGATCCCGCAATGTTTGGTGCACCATACGACCTTCCTTCCTCGGGGTGGTATCACCTGCACGACGTGGTTGGGTACCATAATGTACCCACTGAATCCAACATCGGGCCAATGTGGCAAGTGAATGGCCCACATGCCTGACAATTGCTATGGGCTTTACGTCGCACCGACACAGATAGGTCTTATGGCGACGATGGGATAGGAAAGGCCTAGGAGTTGGAAGGAAGCGGCCGTGGCCTTAATTAAGGTACAGCCCCAGCATTTGCCTGGTGTGAAAATGGGAAACCACGGAAAACCATTTTCAGGGCTGCCGATAGTGGGATTCGAACCTACTATCTCCCGGATGCAAGCTCACAGCCGCACGCCTCTACGCGCACGGCCAACTCGCCCGGTGCCTGACAATTGCACGATATGACCAATTAGTCTCATTCATTCCCACAATGCGGCCTCTGTCAATTGTGGATAGGCTTCCTAACGTGTCTGTGAGGTAGCGCGGGTGCCTAGTACTGTACGTAGTCCTCTCTGTACGTCTTGCTTATTTGTCTGACTCACAGCACTTGACTGGTAACAACTTATCAACAACAGGACGGTGCCATCACTAATGCAATCTGGTGGGCGTTCTACACATTACATTACGTGATGGTGAACGGATAGAAAGCTTTGAAATGTGGTACTGGAGGAAAATGTTAAGGATTTCTTGGACAGCTCATCGCACGAACACATCAATCCTGAACCAACTTCAGATAAAAATTCGTCTATCGTGTAAGGTCTCTCAGCGGATTGTACGCTACTTTGGACATATAATGCGCCGAGATGGTAGTCTTCAAAAGGTGATTGTTGAGGGCAAAGTCCAGGGAACCAGACAACGAGGACGAGTACCAACGCGATGGACTGACATGGTGAATGTCCCCCCTGCAGAGTTCTCTCAGACAACCATATTGAAAGCTTTAGATAGGGAAGAAGGGCGGAGTATGGTTCATCGGCTAGAGGGCTGAATATTATGATAGTCACGACGCCTCAGTCAAGAGGCAAAGCGAAGAAGAAGAAGAGGAAGATGATGATGATGATTTACTCACACATCAATGGTATGCATGTATACCGAAATGGGATAATGTTGGATCATTGCTTCTGACTGATTAAATTTTTTTAGTCAGGCAGTGTATATATAGACACCCAGTCACATCCAATATCCTGCCATCACCCCCATGATCACTCCCTGGACAGCGGAGAGTGGGTTTTGAACGCACGCGTCTACTGCATATGGAGCTTTTCTCCACAACGCCTGGCGCACACTGGGACGCAGAGGGAGCAGCTTAGCTAAAGCAGCGGAAGCAGTGCAGAGTAGATTTTTGTAATCGACATAATTCACTGTATCATCGAAAGTTGAGCGGCAGGGCAGGGCAGGGCAGGGCAGGGCAGGGCAGGGCAGGGCAGGGCAGGGCAGGGCAGTTCTGCGCCCACTTTAACCTACCCTACGCAGTCGTTCAGTCTCGCCATGTTTCATAAGATGTGAGCCATGTGAACTGCAATACAATTTTCAATTTCAGTTGCCGGTCTGTCTATCTGTCTGTATGTATGCACACGCATCACGTGAAAATGGTTGAAAAGAGCTGAATGAAAATCGGCGTGTAGAGTCGGGGAACAAGGAAATACAGTCTAGAGCAGGGTTTCACAAGCTTTCTTTTCTCTCTGAGCCCCGCTGAGCTTATCGCATGCTTGTCCAAGCATCACTTTGCCACAGAACAACAAAATTGTATTGATACCACGTTCAAATGTATTCATACAATTTAGGACTAATGGAGTCAAACCTCAATATCTCGAACCTCCATTACTCAATTTTTCAGTATGCTGAAGTAACTTAAGTTTCCTGACCGTTTGTCGTATTCTTCACATGCATTTATTTCTCTATTACTCGAAATTCGGTTACACAAATTTCTCGAAGCAATCATTTCCTCCCTTGAAGCAAAAAGTACTCTGTAACTTAAATTTTGTGCAACATTAACTGTGTAATACATCATTTGTAGTTCGTGAGGAACAGCTAACAAGTAAAGAAAGGTTTACAGTGATGCTGGGAGATAATATGACGGGAATCGAAAATCTAGTGATCGGAAAATCGGCGAAGACTCGCAGTTTCTCGGGTGTGAATTAATTACCGGTCACGTATGACAGCAATCCCCGAAGTCTCGGATGACAAGGTCCATTTACTAATCTTGGCTGCGTGGTATTGACGAGAAGTGTCAACGTGAAGGGAAAAAAGGTTAACAGTAACAAAACAGTTGAGACTTACGGATTGTTTCCAAAGATGTTAACGGAGGTATGTTTCTTGTTTCAGTGCTGTATCTTGTCTTCGATAAAGTTACTATAATAAGAATTATAACTAGAGCCCGGATTTTTATGCATTAATAGGTTAGAATGCAAAAGTTACTGAAGCGAGTAGTAAGTATAGTGTAGCTTCACAACGTCCATGCTATGGGGTTTTGGATAACATTAGGGGTAGGGCCCATCAGAACCCCTGTAATTTATGTTACTCTTGCTACATTATGGAAGAGCGGGTGGCCGACACTTCCTACTAACCAAATTAGTTTGCAGTCTAACCTGTTACTGCATAAAAATCCGGGCTTTAATTATAACTAAAATGATGCCGTAAAATTGAGTTTGTACATGTTTACATACTGTTTATGTAGATACATATGAGCTATATATGCTCAAAGACATTATTCTCTATATCTCGAAATTTTGATATCTCCAAATAAAATTTAGCTCCCGAGGTGATTCGAGATATTGAGGTTCCTCTGAACTTACTTTCTTTGAAAGTTTAATTTAACTCCATTTCTATAAATATACCTTTAACAGTGTGGCACTTGGCTAATAATTACAACAATCTGGATCTGGAAACTTACTTGAAAAAATTAACTTGTTGCGGTTGTTGGATCAATGGGACGGATGGTGCTGATCTCCAAAACCAAAGACAAGCGTAGTCACTCTACATTAGCTCTGTTTCTGTACTTCGTATACATTTATGTGAGAGCAGAAAAGATACATTGACACAGGTATGTTGTCGTGAATGTTATTAAAGGCATTATTTCCTTTCTACAAGTTTTATGGGGTAGAGGATGTCACGTGCACACAAAGGTCGAGCAGAGACGTGGAGTTCTGATACATTCGTAGAACTTCCTGGAGCGAAACATACCACTCCATCTGATTCCCCACCCATATCATACTTTAATTTATTTTTCACATTCTGTCTGCCAAGATACTTCGGTTAGTGGATCTTCATGAAGGGAGGGCAGTTCATGTTCAGTTTCAAAGAAGCGATTTTTGATCCAGGAGATTTTCTCAATCAGAGGTGGAAAACATTGTATGAGTGTGGATACTAACAATTTCAGGTGTCTCACAATTACATCGCTGCCTTGTAGTATTTCTTCTTTTTCTGCTGCTAACTTGTACCATCTTTCGGCCAAGTAAAGTGTTACATATCGTCGCTGCCGGGACAAAACATCCTATGTGAAATATTTTAGCTTAGAACTTTGGCCGGTAAGGTTCTGTCATCTAAAGTACAATACTGTCTGAATATTGCTAAGGCATTCTCGCTCTTCATAATGTATGTGCTGCGGGTCAGTATATCCCCATAGGAGGTTTTCCCCCGGTAACGATGATATACTGTATGTAAGTTATACAACAGTAAAAACATAGTTAATAAATGTAGTATGACTGTCTATGAATTGTGTGTGTACAATGCAATTTCTCTCTCCAAATACGTAAACATATGAGGGCTGATCAACAAAGGCTGAAACTGATTTTTCCTTATCTTCCGTGATAGTTTCCTATCTGTAACATAAATATTTGAAAAGAGCTGGTTTTTATGTATAATGCCCGTAGGCGACAGCACTCTTCGTATAGGAAGGTTGGTAGTATTGCTGTATTTTGTAGACTCTACGTGCCTTTCGCATACCAGACAATGGAGTACAGCGCAATCAAATTATGTTTTCGTTCAAACCATACAGCCACGGAAACTTACGAAAAGTTGAAGTATCATTATGATCCTGAAGGAAAACAAGCCAGCACAGTGTGGAAATCGCCAAAAAAAGGCAAAAGTTGTTTCACGTCAGCATTGGCTGCACTGAGGAAACACATTGCAAAGAAACGACCAGAGCTTCCTACGACTGGGTGGCGACGTCATCATGACAATGCACGGCCTCACGTCACAAATCAAGTAATGCAGCTTCTGGCTCGATTCAACATTACCTGTGTTCCGCATTCACCTTATAGTCCTAAACTCGCACCCTGTGATTTTTTATTCCCACCACTAAAGGCAAAGCTTAGGGGCATTCGATTTGAGAACTCTGAAGCAGTGCTCAAGAAAAGTGAGGCGATTCTCAAGGACCTGACAAAGAATGGTCTGTAGCATGTGTTCAAGGACTGGCGGAGACGCTATTAAAAGTGCATTGAAGTAGGAGGGGACAGCTTTGAAAAAGATCATGTAAACATTGAAATGGAATAATAAACGTCTGTGAAAAAAATCAGTCTCAGTCTTTATTGATCAGCCTTCGTACATTATTATTGTGGACTCCGCGGCTGACTGTTTGGGAATGGCCATATATTTTTTCACGCTTGGGTGAAATGGTAGTTTAGGGGAAGGCCTAAATTTTAATTCTCGAATATCTATGTTATTAATTGTCTTACTGATAAATGGTAAATAACAAGAGTTATGGAGTATATAATTTCCGATCATTGACGTCTTATAGTGTTCTATATTACTGGCTATGATAACAGAGATATTCATGAATTTAGACTTTTGTTGCATAGTGCATATGAACACTGACCATCGCGAACATGTTCATTCGTATTAACTGGCGATAGTGGTGATTATTATCTGCCTCGTCATCAGCACATATCGACAAGGGAATTGTAGCGATGACCATCGAAATTAGAAAATATGAAGGAACGAAGGCTTGGAAAATAAAACAAGTTGAGTTATGAAAGGAGGAAGAAGGAATCCCTTTACATTGTCACAGAGTCGGAACAAAACATTTTAATGTTGTAATCGTATTTTAGCAAAGTAGTGGTCCCCATACAACGAAAAACTTAAAATTAAGCAATTTCCTCAATTGTACCGAAAGTTAAAGTGCTAAGGGACCGGAAAAGATCTAAAATTGTGATTCTTGGATAGCTCTATCAATCTAAAAAAATGAAAATAATTTCCGGCCAAAATGCAATTCCGGAAAGAAAGCTTAAAATCTCTTGTTTATTTACTCGTTTTCTTCATGATTCAAATCGTAGTCAAATTAACTTAGCCGCATTTACATAATTATTCCTGTAATGATTTCCTTTGTTCAATACCTTCAGGTATGGTTTGATTTTTTGAAAAATGTCCACGCTGAATGTAGTTATGAGGGCTTGAGTGAAAATCTGCATTAACTCACATTAGCGCTCGTGGCGGTGCTTACGTGAAACAATGTATTGACTCACATTAGCGCTCGTAGTGGTGCTTAAGTGAAACTCTGCGTTGACTCACATTAGCGCTCGTAGCGGTGCTTAAGTGAAACAATGTATTGACTTACATTAGCGCTCGTAGTGGTGCTAAAGTGAAACAATGTATTGACTCACATTAGCGTTCGTAGCGGTGCTTAAGTGAAACAATATATTGACTCACATTAGCGTTCGTAGTGGTATAAAAAGGGAAACTGCCAATCTAATCGAACGGATGACGATGCTTAAGAAATGGATTGCAATTTTTATTTTATTTACCTAAAATTTGTAGCTCATATCCCTAGGATGTTTTCACCATTGAGTTGCTTGCGTGAAGGGCTGGAACTGTGGATTTTTTCTTTTTCAAATTCGACGAGGCACTGTGTGGAAACGTGCGCTCACATGCAATTCTCAGTTTCGTCAGCGCTACACTGTCCTACTCAACTCCGTCTCAATGTGCGGCCTTCCTAACCGTAGCACGTTAACGCGCGTGGCTATTCCGCTTGGTATTAACATGTTATAAACGGTGATCAATCATATTCTGTCTTGAATGACGTCAACTTCAAATAAATGACGTCGTTACCATGGAGCGAGTTTCTATCTGTGAAGACGACAAGCGGGCGGAAGATAAAGTTAGTCACTACGTACTCCAGCATCGGGTTACTGGTAGCTGTTCCGTAGTGTAAATGTACTGAGTCGTAGGAATTGCCTCAACTTAAACACCTTTGAATTAAAAAGCACACTAATGACACATTTTCGTTCTCAGTAGCAGAAAGGGTGACTAAAATAATATTTGATGGGGGAAAATGTACAATTCTTTCCCAAATTGACCACATGTATGTAAATTTAACATGTTATTATTATTATTATTATTATTATTATTATTATTATTATTATTATTATTATTTATTGTATTGTTTTACATGGCGGGACTCAGGCTATGAAGCTTGCTATTCTGTCCGACCATACATACACCAACATGAATAGTTAAATATACACTAAATAAGTTATTTACAATTTAATATCTTAAGGTATCAAATAAATGTTTTAATTAACCTAATAACTTAGCTATGATCTAATCCTTCGTGAGGGGGTGTAGAAGCAAAACTCATATTCTCCAATTTTTCTTCCACATTGATTTCTGTGCAAATGAATCATTTCCAATAAAACACTTGTAGCGAAACTAACATTTTACTTGTATAAAATCATTCTGAAATTCAGAGTTAGTTGCAAAACTTACATTATCCACTTCCCAGGACGAAGCAAAAGTCACACTCTCCGATTACCCCAATCATGTTGCTACACTTGTTTCCGGGTGCATTGTGGGTATCCCATGTTTACATTAGGTTGCAAATTATGTCATAGTACATCAGTTGTTGAATTAAGATAAATAGTTCCCCAAAATAAGGGTAATAAATGGAAGAAAGTGTAAAACCATGTTCTCCAGAGGAATGAGGTCGGAAGAGGAGTAGAGATCAATCTGAGTGGAAAAGAAACAAGGCTAAACAAATGAGGTGAGTTGGATATGCAATTTCTTGCTCTGGAGGTGGAGTATTAAGAGAGTATTCCAAGTTTTCGTATTTACATGTTTTGAATTTGTTTTCTTCCAGATATTCATCAAAGTGGTTACCAAAGTTTCCAGAATACAACCACAGTCAGGGAGCCTTCTTATGTCGTACAATTGGAACTCAAGACCTTGGCAGGTTTCATGTGAGATTCTATTTTCATAAAGAAAAAGTTTCCCAAGAAAACTATGTTTTAAAATTTACGGAGTCTGTAGCCACTAAAAGAAGGAGGCCCACCACAGGAGGATACAATATTCAGTCTTGCGAGACAAAATAACTCATTCCAAACCATAAAGGAGACAGAATTCCTGTATGTTTGAAGACATCTATGGGTGTGATTGACATTTCAGGATTTCGCATTTACACAGTGTTGAAACATTTTAGAGTTACTGGTTGCTTGGGTAAAGAAAATCGAGGAGGTGACCGCGTAAGTTTCAAGTATACAGCAAAAATAAATAATGTTATGAAGTTTCTGAATTCATGTTCAGAGCCTCATTACTGTTCTGGGCGTTCAGGAAGGCGTTACCTCTCATCCAAGCTCAGTATCAAGACATTGTGCCGGATGTACAACAACAGTGCTGCGCACCATCTGAAAGTGAAACAGTGGTTGTTTAGAGACATATTCAAAAAGAAGTACAATCTTGGGTTTGGAACTCCACGTGTCGGTGTACGTTCAGCTTGTTTACAGTTAAAACTGTTAGCGATCCTGCACAAAAGCAAAAATTGATGGCTGAAAAAATCGTCCATAGGAGAAAATCTGGGGCTTTCTATAGACTTCTTCAAGATGCTCCAAGCCTTCTGATATTAAGTTTTGATTGTCAAAGACTTACCCCTTCCGCAATTACCTCCCCAATCAACTTACTATAACAGGCAGATCTTTTTGTACAATTTTACAATTGTACAAATTCACTCCAAAAGCAAGTTGACCAGAGAAAATGTTACATATTATATTTGGCTTGAAAATGAATTCCGAAAAGGAGCGACTGAAGTATCATCATGTTCATTTCATGCCTTACGCAACACAGACTTGTCAGGATCTTTAACAACTGTGCGCTTGGTGTGTAGCGGTTGTGGGGGACAAAACATGAATGCCATTGTAATATCAATGGTCAGCTACTGACTCGTAAATTTCTCCCCCAAAAATGTCAAAGAAATCCAACTAGTATTCCCCGTTACTGGACACAGCTTCATCCACCCTGACCGTGTCTTTGGTAATATTGAAAATGAGGTGCGCAAGCATGAAAACATAATCAGTCCACAGGAATACATGGACATGATGGGAAATTATGCAACAGTGGTAAGACTTGGAGAAGAAGGTTGTCAAAATTGTGAATGGAAAAGTGAAAAGGACTCCCTCACAAAACCTCCAAATAAATGACAATTTCCTTTACAGGCAAGTAAGCGCATCTTTGTCAAAAAGCGTGGCACAACTGCTGTAGTACGGGGCTGTTACAATTTACGACTACAGGGATAGTCTTCCATAATGAAATCAACTGAAGCTATTGTCAGTATGAATCCACCAGAAATTCGGAAATCCAACATTTTAAGTATGGAAGAGAAACGCGATGTCAACGCTCTTCTGGGAAAGCACTATGGTGAAGAATGGCGGAGTATTCCCACGCTGACCTTTTACAAAGATATTGTAGATGGAAATGCAGATGCCAATGAGGATGAACAATAAAACAACGTTCTTCATTGCCAGTCACAGGAAGAAGCTCCGCATCTGTTCATTTAAATAGTTTAAGAACTACCAGTGTATCTCTTCCACTAGGAAATTAAGTGATTCCGAACTGATTTGCTTTGTGGGAATGTAGGTCATTCATGTTAACATCTTGAGGTACAGTACTATCATTCCGTTTTAATAAACATGTATTATCACTATGCATTACCGTTTAATGAACTGTATTTTTATTATTATTCTCCTCCAAGTGTCCGTTTTTCTTTTATTTATTTGCTTCTGTTCACTGTTTGAATCCTGTTTCTTAGCTTAATGTAGCCTACTAACCATAAGAATGTTTGTACAGCCTTGTGATGCATAACTCACATTATCCAAAAACGAGGAGCAATACCCACATTCTCCAAACATGAAATGTAATTTTCCGTCTTCACGTTTGCTTTCCACAAGAAAAGATGCTCTCCGGCATTTATTATCACATTCAAGATGTAAATAGAAACGTATATAGCAAGATTCTTCCAAGCGTGCACATTTGAGAGTTTTTTTCAGCTTTTGTTTTACGTCGCACCGACTCAGATAGGTCCTGTAGCGACAATGGATGGGATAGGAAAGATTAGGAGTGGAAAGGAAGTGCCCGTGGCTTCAATTAAGGTATTAATTAAGCGATTCGAACCCATTATCTCCCGATTCCTAGCTCACAGCTGCGTGGCCAACTCGCTCGGTAAAACAGGTGACCGATACTGTCGTTGATTTAAAGGGTGTGAAAACGTAATAATATTGTTATTTCGCAATTTATTTTATTCTTTATTTCATCGTGCATTTATGATTTTCTATTTTCTTTAGCTTGCAATAGGTTAGAATACAAACTTACTGAAGCGAGTAACATCTATACACTAGTCCGCACAACGGTTATGCTATGAGGTTTGCATAAACATTAGGGGTAAGGTGTATCAGATGAAATCGTTACTCTCGCTACATTATGGAAGAGCGAGCTGGAATTCCTACTGACCTAATTAATTTGCATTCATTTACTTTTTATTTATTTTCACTTATATTGTTTCAACAAATATTTATTAAATAGAGTGTAATGATATAAGAAGTGTGAGTCGTAAGGTTTACCGGTTACAGGAATGTTTCTAGTAAATGTTACATCTATACTTCTTTCGATTGCTGCGCACTCGATTATGGTGCTGAAGAGCTGTTTTTGGTGACATTTCATTTGGAATTCAGTCGTGTTAACAGTGGTGCGGTAATAGGATAATTTTGCTCAGTCTTTTGTAGTATAAATTTGGACATTTCAAATATTATTTGGAAATTTTACAAAATATGTTTTTTAAAGAGACGTCCGTCACTAATAGCTTCACGAACTGAGCTGACGTTAAGTCTTTCTTTAGGGCATTCCATGGTCTTTCAAGCAACACTTTGTTTTTCGAACTCGTACTGACGGTCCGAAGTTATAATGATTGGATTCCAGCACGGTACCGCCATAATGGAGTCTTACTTGGCGGCCATATTATTTTGACGAGTGACGTAATAGAATTTGTTTTGTGTAGAAATTTTTAGTTTAAGAGATATTCTTTGCAACAATAAAATTACAATGGCTATATAAGTATAACAATAATATATGCCGGAATTTTGCCACGCAGGAGTTCAGTTACGTGCCAGTAAATCTACCGCCATGAGGTTCACGTGTTTGAGTACTTCGAAATACCACCGTACTGAGCCAGGATCGAAACACTAATCAATGTTGGCAGATCATTTGTTAAAGATGTAGAGAAGCAAGAAAGAAAATCTTAAGAAAATTCTTTATACGAGTGAGTACAGGAAGAATGTGGATGATAAGGATACCTCACGACTTGTATAAACACTCAGAGAAAATCTCAGACATATTTAGTAAATGGTTTGAATGGTTTATATTCTCAGAATGAGTGATCAGAGGTTGAGCAAAATAATTCTGAACTCTACCCTAACAAAGACCGTCTAAGTTCAGAAAATTATTCGACAATCACCACTTTGCAGACCGTCCAATCACTACCACCAAAAGTAACCTGGTCTGAAGATCACAAAAAGAACCCACAGGGTAAAGATGAAGAAATTTTGGGAAAAGAAAAAGTCAAGGACTTCAGATAAACAAGTCCAAATACACTTCTGATGATGCTTGTTGTTTAAAGGGACCTTACATCTAGGACATTGGCCCCAATTACACTTCTTGGTCGAGCATAACGAACAAGAAGTATACTACTACTACTACTAATATTAAAAAGATAAAGAATAAGAGTTATTTATTGGTTTTACGTACCAATAACTACTTCTATGGTTTTCGCGGACGTCCAGGTATCGCAATTTTGTCTGACAGGAGTTCATTTACGTGCCAGTAGATCTATCGACACGAGGCTGACGTGTTTGACCACCCTCAAATACCACCGGAGTGAGGCAGGATTGAACCTGCCTAGTTGCACTCAGAAGGACAGCGCTCTACCGTCCGAGGAAATCAGCCCAGCAGTAGCGATATGGTTAACAGACACGAAGATATCAGCGTTGCAAAGTAGTGTCACGTTTTATGACGGGCATTTCAACGCTAGTACACGCCCATCGCCTGACCGAAACGAAAGACGTTTTCACGGGGAAAATAAAGTGGTCCCAGGTTTGAACCCTGGGGGATTCTCTGAATAGACTATATATTGCTCAGACCTAATCCCTATGTATTGGAAATACTGTTTCCTGCCGGTTTTAAAGAGAGATTGTAATCGGCAGTTGAAAATCCTAGTGCATAAACATTCTGTAGGATAATGTCATGGTTTAATGGATTATCCGTTTCTGATAACTGACATAGAAAGTTTGTACCTGGACATAATTTCGTACACGTGCATGAATAGAGTTGCAAAGAACTGTGGAGACTTAAAACTGCCACCAGTTTTGTCAACACGTGACCGTTTTTATACACCTGATGTGATATTTAAGGGGCGTGCACAGCACCAGATGGTCAGCAAGCACTGTGACGGACCAAGAAGAACGCTACGTGCTAGTGTGAGACAGTATTATCGGCACTTGCCAGATTTTGAAAGGGGCCTAATATTTGGGTGCGTAATATCCAGGGATTGAGATGTGACAGTGGCCCGATGTTGGACGTTAGGGGGACCACAGGCGTCGTCAAGGTTCCGGTCGACCAATTCTGACGACACCAAGGGAGGATCGCCGTATTGTCGGCCAAGGAAATTGTATACCACTTGACATCGGGGTGCAAATAATGGATTCGCTACAACACCCCGTGTAATCCCGCACCAGTGATCACGGACTATCAGCAGTCAAACTAGGGAATTGGCGGTGTGGTGCCGTACCCCGGAAGGATGACGAGTGGTGTCACATTATTTTTAGTGATGAATCTCTCCGAATCGTTTGCAAATATGTCGGCGCCAAAAGGAGAAGGCACATTCTGCTAATGTTTTTGATAGACTCACCGGTGTTACCCTAAGTTTCGGGTATGATTTCAGGTCACCTGATTCTGAAAATTATGACGCCTCAACAGTACATAACTGACATCTTGCATCTTCATACGTTACCTCTCATGAGACAGTTTGTTGGTAACATTTTCATCGGGGCATAAACCATACACACACAGCGTATGTCTCTCTGAACTGTCTGCATGTTCTTGAGGTACTCCCTTGGCCAGCAAGATCTCCTGATCTGACTCGTTCAGTACCTACTACCTACGTGTTCTACGTGTGGGACCAGCTCGGACGTCAATTCCGTCCCAGTATCGGTATCCAGGATATCAAAAGTCTGTTATAGCAGTTATAGATCGACTTGCCACAGGAGAGGATACAACATCTACGTGGCAACGTTGATTTAAGGCCACGGCCTCTTCTTTCTCACTCCTAGCTCTTCCCAATCCCATCGTTACCGTAAGACGTATCTGTGTTGGTGATAAAAAAAACAAATTTAAAGACGCAACCTTCCTAACCGCATGCATTCAGGCCCAAGGGGGTACAACTTCCTACTGACAAGCGACAAGCAGTGTAATCGTACTGTAACCTTCACTGTACGTTCCACTCGATATTGTAATCATTAAAATAAAATCACGTAACCTCTCAACACGTGAAGTTTCTTTGGTTTCCTCCTCTCCTATCTTGGCAATGTTAATATGACAGAAAATATATCCCATTATCGCAGGAAATATTAAGGTTAAAGATTTGAAATTTTGACCACTGATAATTACAACCTTTTCCTAGATATTGAACTAGAATGGAGTGGATTAAGTGAACACCTGTACATTTGTTAATGTTTTAATGATCCATATTTTAGTAAAAATGTCACTAAAATTGCTTTAAATTAGAAACCAATCAAGGGAAATACTTTTTCTAGTTCAGTAGATGCATTAAGGCATAAAATAACTCTCTGAAAAAATTCACCTCCTTAGCTTGAATACTTCATGAGATAATGGGACAGACATGTAAAGAAAAATCAATTTTCAGAAACTGAGTTCAAAGACACATTTTTCACAGTTACCCATGTCAACACAAAAACAGACTGGTCTATAGTTGCATTATCCGAGTGTTTGTTATGAATGTGCCGGCAACTTCTTCACACACATTTTTGGAACAGATTAGTGAAAACCACAGCCTTCTAGATCAAGCGATTGCAGAGATAAATAACTTCAAAAAGAAGCATTACCGAAGTTTGTAAAATTTCTCACATCTGCATTAATATTCTAAAACATTTAAAAAATATTTACGAGTAGCGTATCGTAATAAATTGTACACCATTTCATTCAACAGAGTCCAAATAATTTTATGAGACAAAATTTGAAAAAAATATTTTGAAAGAAATTGCTTTTCCACTCGCATTAAAATTTTAACATTGAAAATATTTCATAGATAACACAGTATAGGTCGCCAGTTTAGCAAAAACATGAAGTTAAGCTATTTCACTAAATTGTGACTAAAGTATTGAAGGTAGACAAATAGAGAAGGTGTGAAAACGCTTGTTTTGGAGGGCTCTATAAAATGGAAAAAAGAAAACTTTGGAAATCATATCCGTTCCAAATGTTATTCACAAAAAAAATATTCTCTGATATTTATTTTAAATATTTCAATAAATATATTTATCCTTCGTCAAAAAATTTGTGTGCCAGATGTTTGACTAAGGCCTTCAGTTTGATTTGAAGGGGATTAGAGTCAGTCAGTTATGTTATCTAACGTGAGTATGTTGTGCGCCATAATGCCAACAACACGTAAACGTCGTGGAATATACTGATGACTTCAGGTCGAAAACCGCTGCACAATCAATCATTAATTATTTACGGGAGAAGCATCTTTTAACGTATACTAGTAAACACTTTGGCATCGATACTCGTAACAGAACGACTCTCGATGTAGATTCAGGAAGATGACACCACTAGAAATGATGTATTATACGTTATATTTTAGCACTCACAGAGCGATAATTGTATCCGTATTCAAACGAAAGAAATCACATGTTGAGGATGTATCAATCACGAGTCGGGCAGCTGGGGAAACCATTGTCGTTTGTAGACATCATTATGAGGTGTCCGAGAAGCAAACTAAATCATTTGAAAATAAACTCAAGTACATCTGAAAAATATATATTTATTTGTATGAAATCATAGTAATAAATATTGTGTATAGTGTAAGAAATCTCATGGTTTAATTCTCCTTCATGTCCTAAATGTTCCCATGAAGGCACACTTTGAATATTCAGTTGCTTGTCCAAAGGCCTAGAACTGTAGATTTGTCAGTGAATGTTCTTTGGATTCATACAGTTTCCTCTGAACTGACACCTTCTTAAATTTTAAAGTTAGTATCTCATGATGTAATAGGACATAACAGGTGAACATGTTATGGTTTGTACGATACACGAGTCTAATTTACACGACAACAGAATATCGAGCTCCTTCGCTCTTGTAAGGGAACAAAGCAGTGAAGGATATAACCACTTCACAGTGACCGCTTCAAGAGGGAGGAAAAAGAAACAAAGAACTTTAAGAGTTCAAGATATGCTCCAGATAAAAGGGGCGAGCCAAAGACCACCAATTAGAGTGCGCGCTTACTCGCAAATAACAGAGTACGACGAGAAAAAAGGGGTAGTCGTTAGTCTTTTGACGAGAAATGAGCACTCAGCAAGGTGAAACGTAAACCGTACTATGAGGCTTCAAAAAGATGAACAACGTTGGATAACATTGTTGTTGCTTTGTCCTTGTTGTTTCCTTTCTGGGGACGAAAAGCGACACATGGGCAGTATATAGCGGCAGGGATAGGCAAGCATGTTTTATAAAGGGCCAAACATGAACTTTTTATATTATGCGCGTCAAGAGACAAACTCAAATATCTCCACTTAGGCAGATTATTCTTGCACCTAATAACACCCGAGCGCAGCCAATTTAAAGATAACCAAGTCGTCCAGTACTCCATATGTCCATACGAGGTGTTTCCCATTCTACAAAGATGCTCAATCCTAGCTCGCCACAAAGTGAGTCTTGCTAGCTCTTGTGTTCCTTCAAGTTTCTGTGTGGTCTTCAAGAAACTTTTTCGTGAACTAACAGTGATGGCGCTGGTGAGAGTCCATACAGCGGATGAGTTCAGGATTTTAATGATGTGATACGATGATTTTTTAGGCAAGTCTAAAAGAGAACTTTACAAAAATTTACTGATAAAAATGTAATGTAATACGAATACTACGTACAGGGTCTCTCATATAAAGTAAGACGGCTGAAGCAGAGTTTTTACTCCCCGATCCGTAAGCTGTAGTATGAGAGGCGCGCGCATGGTTTTGACCTTGAAAGCAGCTTGCACGTGTTCGACCTGGCAAGCATCATTTGCCAGTCTGAATCTGAGTTGTTAACATGGTGAGACAGTTATCAATGCAACGCAGTATTTTCGTATGTAATAGATCTTAATCTTAATGAACAGTCATAGCTCTCGCTGTTGGTAAGCAGAAAATCCTAATGGTGTTCATGAAGTCCCTCATTATGATAGGAAAATTGGTGTTTAGTGTGCTGTTAGTGTTAGTTGGGTCTACTTTTTTCTAGACGATAGTAAATGCAGAGGGGTGCCACGATGACATTGGGATGCCGTTCTTCCATCAGTTAACGGAAGAGGAAATATCGTGTGGGTGGTTTCAACAGGATTCAGCCCTTGCTCATATCACAGAAGATTCACTTCTTCCAGTCTCGGAAGTGTTTGCAGACAGAGTGATCAGTGCTGGACTATTTCCTCCCACGTTTTCCAGATCTAACAGTGTGTGAATTTTAGTTGTGCGGTAAATTGAAAGAGATTTAGTTGTTAGGAAGTGTCTTCTAGACTTCACAATTTTACTTGTTAGCTCATTATATATTGCGTTCTATCAATATTTCCACTACATTATTTATCAGCCCTCGTATGTAAAATTCCAATAGAGATTAGCACTATTAAATGAAAATTTGCAGTCAGTTTTGATGATAGGGAATATTAAATTTAACCCCCAGTATGGTGGAATGTTATTAAAAAAACTCCATTAGAAAAAATGTGTTTTCAAGACACTAATTCTAGTCTACACGGTCTCTCATGTCAACTAAAACTGAACACACCGTTTTTTGGTACTCTGCGCTACGGGAGCTGCCTCAGTCGAATTTTCGTCGCGCGCGACCACCGTGCTTTAAGCGTGTATACAATCTTATATAAAATCTATGATTAATGTATCCATAATACATAACATATAATATAACACGAAGAAGGTTAATAGCATTTTCCCCATCCCCCCCTCCATGGTACAGTATGCTAGATTATAAAATAGAGAAGGAACTGACCTGCTGTTCCCTATCCAATAGGAAGGATTCGCAACGTTCCGCTCGCTCCTTTCCTGATTTCCCTCCCTCTCTCCACGGAACAACATGCTTTGCCCAAAACCTTGCACTATCCTATCCTTGACCACAATCGTGAAATAATGTTTGGAGACAACGGACTACGTTTCGGCAATGCAAATAACTACAGAATTATTTTCATTATGTTAATGCGGTGATGGTTAAGTACTTGTAAAATCACCATTATTTGTTCATATTATCACCTAACTCTCTATCATTGACAAGTTTATGCAATGTAAACAATACTATATTTATACGCAAGTTTTAAATGATTTGATTGAATCTGAGGTTGTTCTTGTAGAACGAAACACTCATTCTTTGTTTAGCAGTCTGCATTTTTACAAGTATGTTTATAGTGTTATAATTTATATTGAAGTTTTGTGTGTTTGACAGACCGGAAAGTTTTTATGTCTCAATCGTAATGTTTTGTTTCAGTTTCTCCAATGTGTGAGGATTTTTCCGATCCTTTTTTTTCTGTCAGTTTCTTTTGAAATTTATATTCCTTAATTAAGAAGTAAACACAATTCAAACTGTATTTTCATGAAATAAATATTACAAGTGCTCCAAAACCTTAGTTTATAAATGTAATGGGCATTAATTTCTTGATTAAATATTACTCATGTAATAAAATATCTTTCATTTAGCTGTGAATATCTTTTTTGCTCTCTTAGGCCGCGTTCACACTAAGGCGATATAAGATAAGTGATATATCGTAAGCGATATACGATACGCGACACGCACAGACGGATACTTGAAATCTAAAGGGAGGCGATAGAAAAGGTTCACAGCTGTGCGATTGCACAACATATCGCAAGTGACATATCTCTCGAAGTGCAGCTTGCTAGTCTCTTCAGCGATTAGTATCGTACGATATTTCGGGCTGTGAACATGACGGGAAGATTCTGTGATACCTTTCATTAATTTAGTGGAACTGATTGGTACAATTTGTAAAAGAAAAATATGTAAAATATCAAATAAAAATGGCTAAATTTTATTATTGTATTCATATCTACTTACCTTATAGTAATCAGAAATTTTTTATCTGAAGAAATGGCCTTCCTGTAGGGTGTATCTTTTTTTTCAATGGTTCGTGACACTAGGCTTTTCAGAAAATGAAAGTTTTCGGGATTCATTCGATAAAACTCCCTGAATTTTGATTCATGTTGAGACAGATTTCGAGAAACAACAGCCAAGCTATGGTGCAGGTTGGTAAGATTGTAGGGATGTATCCAGTATTTCCGTTTTCTTCTCATCCTACTCCTGAACCAATAAGCCACTAGAACATCTTCCTCACTTGAACTCATATTTGTAACTGATGTAGTGAGAATTGTGTTCCCACCAAATTTTTATCGCCCAGATCGCGCCGATTTATCGCCCAGTGTCATGAACCTTCCTAGCAATATATCGTCGCAATATATTCCTTACTATATCACTTACAACGCCTTACTGTTAACGGCGCCTTATACTCTCTAATCTCTATCCGATTGTTCTTCACGATCCATAATAATACGAGCAAACGAATTCGTACTGAAGCATTATGTCAGTACGGTTACTGGACGCATGAACCCTATCTGCTATTCCGTTCTAACTCGGCACGAACAGGGCAAGTGGTGCCCGAATTGACGACGTATGTCATCTATCACGTCATTCATTTCATTAACTCCTCTGATGATGTTGACGTCAGTAAAAGCATCCGTTCATAAAGACTCCCTGCAAAGATTCATCTCACTTCATACACGACGGCGTAGAAAAACGGGAGTATGGTTGTTCACACACACACACGCATACAGTATTTACCCGAATTTCGAAATTAAACAATTCATATTGTTTTAATGGTTTTTCGAGTTTCAAAGACATTAGAGTAAAGAATTGTTAGTTTTGAGTCGGTAGCAAAGTATAGCCATTGCCACTTAATCTATCTGTAGTTAATGAATGGTATTGTACAAAGTGTATCCGTGCCCCGCCTTCCAAGCCTTCAGTAGCCGATGGAATGGCACGGCTAATTTCATCTGCTGACATCTCCACGTGGAGTTCTATGTCTAGGCCTAATAAGTCGATTGTCCCAGTGAATGAAACTTAAATTAGTTGTATCTAGAGACGATTCAAAGAAGATATCCTCAGGTGGCCGTGAACTATGGGAATAACATTTTCTTCGCTAATGGGATGTGAGATGGAGTTCATATCGAGAATTGTATGTTTTCCGTTCTGTGCGAGTGCCTGTACTAGATTACAGGAGTATAAAACTTCAATTAAGTATTTTTTTTGCGAAGAAATGTGCTTGAGCTCTTAAACCAATATAGAGTAAAGGGACGTATTACAGGTAACTTCGTGATAAATCTTTGAATATGTATCATGTGTCCGCTAGAGTGAAGAGGACCAATACATGGTAGCTAGAGACATCTGTTGAGAACTCAGGAAACTAGCAATAAAGTTGAAATGCTTGGTCTGAAATAGGGAAGCTCATAACACTTGCATAAAGATTCATCGCGAACTCACCTGTATCACGAATATACCTCCCTTTAATCTATATAGTATTGTGATACTGATACGTCACGATTTACTGTTTTGCTGTACCTCAAAAATGTACAAGAATAAATGCATATCATGGAATGCCAAAATAAAGCATTACAACATTATAAAGAAAACAGAATGCCTCTATGCCAGTGAAATGCCTCTCGATGAGTTACAAGTTGGAGAAGCTGGAGATCCTAGAAAGAAGAATACAACGGAAAATATCGGGCCCAATCCAGAGTGGAACCCACTGGAAAATTCGGAACAACAATGAAGTCTACAAAAATGTAGAGAAAAATTCAGAGACCACGAAAAAGGGAAGATTTCCATTTCTGGGACATTTGTACAGAATGGACAAAACCAGACTAAGCAAAATGTTATTTGACTACCTGTGGAACAAGTAGACAACGTCGGCATGGATTTAAAAAGTTCGTAAAGATCTAGAGAAGTCCAAAATTCAAGAAGTTCAGATGTTAGACAGGAAAACACTTCGGACCATGATTCAAAATTTGGAAGGGCTTCAAGTCAAAAGAACTGCAAAGACAGGAAAAGCCTGGAGGGATGAACAGAATAAACAACATAGCGCCTATAGAAGGAGTACTGGAGGAAGAGGAAACTTCAGACAAAAAATGAAATTGTAGCGTGATACTAAGAGGTCAATTCGCAATAATAATAATAATAATAATAATAATAATAATAATAATAATAATAATAATAATAATAATAATAATAATAATAATAATAATAATAATTGTGTGGGGACAGCTACTGCTTCTATACTGTTTAGATGACGCCATTTGGCTGCTTTCTCGTCAGTTTCGACGTTCCGTGTTACTCTTCGCCTACTGAGTAGCAGAATAAAACGATATTTCTCTTGTTTTTTTATGGCTGACATTTAATTAATTTCGTCAGAGGAACACCAAATGTGTCACCTTACCTGACGTTATCCTGCATAAGGGACTTTGTTGTAACTTAGACGAAACGCCGGTCAAAGACAGTAGACACTCGTGTCACAATAATGTGTTTTGTCGGTAATAATAGGAAAAGTAATGGTCCTAGTATATGAACTTGCGGTACTCCTCTCTTGATGTATATCAGATCAGCCCTCTGTAATACGAGGTAAAAACTCGTTTAAAACACGGCGCCATTTGCACGTACTGTATTAGAAGTCAAGTTTCCGGCACACAGTCATAACGTGAGGAAGAAGAATGTGAAGACTAGTTGTCTGGTTATCACGGTGTTTGACTTCTATTCACGTTTTTCTGTCCGAGCTAATGTTAAAATGTTGCATGATATTTCAAGAGCCCCTAAATAACACTGGAAAAATGAAACTTTCAATGCATTACAAGCTATGTCGGCGTGGCACCTCAGGGGAATATCTCTATACTACATCCTATGACCTTTGCGTCGAACTCCGGTATAACATCGTTATCTGATGTCAGTATAAAAATCACTCAAGTGCCAGTTAGATAAATTCTGAATGGGCGGAACTGTATAAATAGTTAGACAGTCAACTGGAGTTTAAACTCAGTATAATGCTCAAAATTATTCCAATCCTCAACCCATCACCGTATGCGGTATGCCGTGAATAGTTCCTCGAATCTGGGAAATGCCACACCATATCAAAACATGACTTAACATTTTTGGAAGAGTCAGCAAGTCAAAAAAATGCCTAAAGTCAATGCTTTCGATTCGCAAATTCGCTTTCTGTAACTTGGACATTGTAATCACAACGTGAACTGGCAGCTTGTGGTGGTGGGGTCATATTTCACTTGATTGGCCTGCCTCGTTCTTCACCTTTACAGTTATAAGATATTTAGGCTGTAATAGGTTAGAATTCAAATTCCTTTAGCGAGTAACAAGTATACTCTACTCTGGACTATGGTCATGCTATGAGATTTGCATAAATATTAGGGGTACGGCCCATCAGAACCCCTAAGATTTATGTTACCCTTGCTACATTATGTAAGACCGGGCTAAACGACGCTTCCTAATAACCAAATTAGTTTGCATTTTAACCTGTTACTGAAGAAATTTCCGCCTTCTAGAGAAAATATCCAACAGTAGATGCCCTTTTGAGGAAAATAAACGATCGACATCCTAATCAGTCCACACAGAACAGTATCTATAACAATAAATTTTATAGTTTCGCTATTATTTAAAATAACCATATTAAACTCAGGAATTAGAAATTGATATGCTTATGGATTGGTAATGGTGTTGAGGTGTGACACTATGTATCTGAAACCTCTCACAATAATGTGATTTGTCAGCAACAATAGGAAAAGTAATGGTCCTAGTATATGAACTTGAGGTACTCCTCTCTTGATGTATATCAGAACATCCCTCTGTAATACGAGGTAATAACATAGCCACTACTGAAATTAATGCCCTATTTTAAAGTGCTATCCTCTATAATTTACCTAATAATCTTCCCTTTCAGAAGCTTTTGGTAAATCAATTGCTGCACAATCCATTTGTCCTCCTTTGTTCGGGAACCATGCCATCTCTTGTCGAGACCGCCCTAATTATGACTTGTTATGAATTACCCCTTTCTGAATGGTATCTATAGTCCAGAAATTAGTTCCATGCACAAAAACAACATTCTGCCATAATCAAATAATGCGACCTACCATAACTAGCTTTCAATAAAACAGATCAAAGTGTGATGCTATACGCTTAATGTTTCATACTCTTGTCTACGACAAACAAGCACTAAACAATTTATTGTGTATGCTTCGTACAGGAACATAAATTCTCAAACCGATGAAGTATGTAGAAAAAAATATTCGGTATTTGTTACATGTTCCAGTAAGTTAGTTTATCATTATTTTAATATTGAGGATAATGTTCAGCGTTTTGTGAATCTTGCGTACTAACAGGTAATACTGCCCTTTTTTTACTATCATGCAGAGGGCCTGTTACTTGATACAGACACATACGTTTAAACTATTGTGATGTGTTATAAAAATCTCTCTCTCTCTCTCTCTCTCTATATATATATATATATATATATGTGTGTGTGTGTGTTTCTGGATTGGTAATGGTGTTGAGGTGTGACACTTTGTATGTGAAACCTGTTACAATATTAAGATTTGTCGGCAATAACAGGAAAAGTAATGGTCCTAGTATATGAACTTGCGGTACTCCTCTCTTGATGTATACAGATCATCCTTCTGCAATACGAGGTAATAACATGCAAACTCAAGCTCATAAAGCAGAGGAAGTTAAAAGGTGCGGTTTGTTCCAAAACCTTACAAATAGTCTCAATAGTACAAAAAAATCTTGAAATTCTTAAAATGTAAACGGAAATATATTTATTTTCGAGATCAGACCATTAAATGATCATTCCAATAATTGCAGGCAAAGGCTTACCCTAACCCGCAATATATTCTGTACTTAGCGAGCTGCTAAGCGACTAACACTGTCCTCTGATGATGGAAGAATACTATTCCTTGCTAGATACTCTAATGATTCTGTGATCTTCTCCAGCTTCTGAATATAGTCAACAGATGGCAGAACGTTCCTAATAACTTACATGCTGCTAAGAAAGAACAGTCTACGTAGGTACAGACGGGAAGGTATCAAGTCAACTAGCCTTCTGTATGACCATTAATGAAACGCAGGAACAAATGCCTGAAAAAGCGGGTAATCTACTTATCCGAACCAGTATTCATCCACTGCCAATTGTAAGTTGCACTATCTCGGGCAAGATCATTTGAAAATTTTAAGATCCAGATACGGCCGAATGGTTGAAGTACGGAGAATATTGCATAGAAAGAATTCTTATAAACTAAATTACGAATGAATCAGTTATTATATACCGGTATTAAATATTCATAAAACTATTGAAATTGTCAGGACAAACAATAAGATTGTGATAGGTAGATCAAGACGAGTTATATGACCTATTTTAAGGAATTCTGCCGAGCAGGATGAGTCCACTAGTTGTATTTAGTTTCACGACCTTGTATTATTTACGGCGTGTATTTAATAGAACGTTTTTCAATCAATTCAAGCTGCCAATATAATGAGGAAATACGCACATATTTTAACATATCATTCAAGGATTTCTGGTAGGGAAACATAGAAATTTTAGTATAGAGTGAGGGATACAATGTTATAGAATTAGAACGTCTGATCTTACCCTTAAATATGCTCATTCCCTTGTTTATAACACTCTCCCAACACTCACACGACGTGCTCTACGCCCAAAAGACTTGCGGCTGTCATTTCGATACAAACTCCACACTTTTCTTTTGTCTCTTTTATCCCTATTCAGCAACATCTTAATCAGGGGAGCAATGCGACAATATTGGAAAAAGAGCCTACTGGTTCCGATATACATCCAGTCATGCAGTAAGTTCTGATGAGCCATTCAATGAGAGACTGGGATCGATAAGAGATCGAAGTAGAGATTGAAAAGGAGCAGTTGGTATTCATGCCCGGTAGGGGAACTATCGACGTTATATTTGCTCTACGACAGCTAGTGATAAAGTACAGAGAAGGAAACACAGAGCTTTTAATGGTACTCATTGACTTGGAGAATGCATTCCATAGGATCTCGCGAGGCGAATTATGGAGGTGCTTGAGGAAGAAGGATGTACTTGAGCTTCATGTTGTAGTAACCCAAGATGTGTACAGTAACAGTACAATAAATGTTAAATGTGCACCAGGAATCTTAGAGGCTTTTTTTTCAGTAAAGGTAGGAGTTCCCCAGGGATCAGCATTAAGCCCCTAACTATTAAATATTGTAATGGATGTGCTAGCAGCAAGCGTAATGAAGAAAGCTCCATCAACGAAGATGTGATATTATTATTATGCGCAGACTCGCAAAATGAAGCTGAAGTTTTGCTAGAAAAATAGAGAAAAGGGCGAACAAAAGTGAAACAGAGTTTATGAGCAGTGTAAGCTATGAACTATTACAAGGAGTGCAGTGAATATTTCAAAATATCTTGGCTTTAACATAAATAACAATGGCGACCTCGGAAGTGAATTCTCAACAGAATCCAGTCTGGATGGAAAGCTTGGAGATGAGTTTTCAGATTTTTCTGTAATAAACGGTTTCTAGCCGAATTGGAAGGGAAAACACACAAGGTGGTTGTGAGAGAAGAACTCGGATATGGAGTGGAAACCTGGTGTGTCACCAGAAGGCTGCTGCTAAAGATACGTGTTGCAGAGACGAAGATTCGTGTGGTCTGATAAGAAGAGGCAGTAAGAAATGAGACAGTTGGAGAAACATTAGGTTTCGCAAAGAATTTAGGGTAGCAAGATTGTGATTTTTTGGCCATGATAAGAGGAGGACGGAAGATTTTGTAGAAAGAGTGATGATGGTAGGTCCGTGGGCAGTAACCGTTGTAGGCGATACCTCAACGAAATTGAATCACTTGGTTCAAGCCAGCACGGCGGATCATTAGGCATCATCAAATAAGAACCATCATCGCCCAGGCCCTCAGAAGAACCTGATTCACTTCCATGAAGGGATCCATAGTTTGGCAGAGACTGGAAGCACTCTAAGGATCTATATATTTGCCTACAATCCTCCGCGAACCAACCGGACGATGTTTATCGTGAGAAGAAGGGAATGTACGAGCCCACCATTCCATTCTACAAGGGAGAATACAACCTAGAAAGGATCGAAGTCATAGGCTTGCTATTCGGGGGCAGGAGCGCGATACCTCGAAAATTCGTTGAGTTCTACATGACATTTCACCTGCCAAAATCTTTGCTTATTGACATTGTACTTTCTGCCTTGAAATCGTCAATAAGTATTTTAAGAAACCAGCTTCGGTGATTTTCTTTAGCATTCAATAGACTTTTATTTACATTTCCATTACACAGTGTTAGTTGGTATTAGGTATACTTTGACTTCTACGCAACCTCTAAATTGAAGAAGTGTTACTACGTACTTAATAAAGCCCAGATTTTCATGCGGTAATAGGTTAGATTGTAAAGTAATTTGCTTAGTATGAAATGTCGGCCACTCGCTCTTCCATAATGTAGGCAGATAAACATAATTTATAGGGGTTCTGTTGGGCCGTACCCCTAATATATATGCAAACCCCATAGCATGGTCGTTGTGAAGGTAGACTATACTTGCTCCTTGCTTCAGTAAGTTTGCATTCTAACCTATTAATGCATAAAATACCGGGCTCTAGTAATTAATATATACGGGAAGACGGAATAGACGACGGTTGGACTATGTAAAAGAGAATGTGACAGAGACAAATTTACAGGAACGATCGGAGGAATTAATCCGCATCAGCGACCCCACATAGTATGAGAATAATAAAAAACAAACAATAAGAAGAAGATCCCTTTTTCACTACTGTCGTGGAAAATAGTATAGACACCCGAGTTAATACGTGAATACAACGTTTATCCTTTGTCCCACATAGAAACAATCTAAATCAAAGTTTAGCTTATTTTACTGTGTTATAGTACAATGACTACAGATTTTCAAACCTGCCATTGGTGGCCCAAAGCCCTCATGAGAGGAGCTGATGGGAAATTCTATTTTCCTTTAAAAATTTTACAGAAAACACGGTTTTTGAACTTTACCGTATCGAATTATGCTCGCACTACGAGAGTTCGTTGTGGAGGGAATTCTACTGTGCTACGTGCGCTCAGCTCACCGGAATTGATAGCGACAGCGTAATCTTTACCCTCTTACTAAATTTCACATAGAAAAATATTTTGAAGGAACCATGACTTCTTTTCTACGTCTAAGGAAAATAAGTTTCCAAATAATTCTGCGAAGTGCACTGATGGATTCATCACTAACGAAACTAAGAGGTAATTCTCATAAGCCTGGACTTACAGCGAAATACTAGATATACTACGTAATTCTATCGTTAATATGTCGAGCGCTTGTCCAATAAAGGTTTTAAACAACTGACGAAACAAACAAACATCCACTTATTGTACAGCAGGGAACGCCCAACTGATGTTCAACCCGGAAACCTCGCTAGGGTTTCCAGGGCC
Source organism: Anabrus simplex (assembly GCF_040414725.1). Taxonomy (NCBI): domain Eukaryota; kingdom Metazoa; phylum Arthropoda; class Insecta; order Orthoptera; family Tettigoniidae; genus Anabrus; species Anabrus simplex. Next base: position 68,769,488 of record NC_090278.1, on the reverse strand, counting down.
AAGGGCACTTTTTTCGCTGGTCGGTAGGCTGCTTTCTTCTCACACAACTATCCAATTAAATATAAATCAATATAAAATTAACAATTTCATGCAGGCAGCTTCACAACAAGCTGAATATTTTACGGCTATGCTCACCAAGTAATGAGGAAATGTTGGTTCACAAAATTTACAAGAACCTTGTTCGCAACTATCAGATGAAATAAAAAATTGGTGCATATATAAACAATAAGTTACTTTAAGACGTATTAAACTTTGATAACTATCAGATTAATATTTTCAAATTGAGCACTCCATTGGAAATTCAAAAAACTGGCATTTTTTTGTTCATCCTGCGTTAAAATTTTAACTGGGTACCATAAAAGTGTCTACTCCAAATAATTGAACGTAGAATAAAATAAGGTAAATTTTGGTGTAAATTGTTTCCATGCGGGACACAGGATAAACGTATTAACATGGGTATCTATACCTTTTTCCACGACAGTAAGGCCCTCAATTATCTATAGAATTAAAATTTAGAACGAGCAATGATCAGGACTAATCATGAAGTCTTCATTTGATCCTGCTTCGGTACGAATATTGTCTCACTCCGAAACAAGATAAAAAGAAGAGAGCTCATCATTTTTGCAGCAGAGCTCCGGGAAGCGACATGCAACCCAGCAGGCTGCTCTGCTTGGCGGAGTGCCTATTTCCTCGTGGAACAGGCGTTACCTGGATCATAAAGCGAATAATAACGTGGAGGACATTATTATTAATGGACTAATTAACATAGTATACTGCGGATAGCTATTGGAGATAGGCTGAATATTTGAGGGACATGCATTTCTGATATTACGCAGCACAGAATAGCAAAGCGTCGCGTTATAGGTTCTCCATGGACACTTGCTAATGAGCACGCAAAGCGGCGATATTACTGGAGGCTTTGCTCCGTGTTTCTTGATTGCAGTCCATGGCCTCCGAGGAATAAACTTTATAGCGTAACTACGATGTTCAACCACAGACCCTTGTGACTCCCGAATCGCTTAAACGACACACTTTCAGTTCTCTGGCTTCCGATAAACAAAGTTTCATGTAGAATTAATATACACAGATATATTTCGTAGTTTAAAAATAAATCGTTATTATTCCCCTATGTCCACCTCTGTAGTGTAGTGGTTAGTGTGATTAGCTGTCAGACTCGGAGGGGTGGTTCCGGGTTACGAGGGGTACTACAGGGTCCACTCACTCTCAGGAGGGCAGGTGAGAAGAATGGATTTGATTCCCACCTCAGCCATCCTCGAAGTGGACCTCCCTGGTTTCTCCTCCAGACAAATGCCCGAATGGCACCTAACTTAAGGCCACGGCCGCTTCCTTCCTCTTCCTTATCTAATCCTCTCACAAGGTCCCTGTTCACATAGCAGTTAAGGCCACCTGGGCGAGCTACTTGTCCCCCTCCTGAGTTGTATTCCCGATCAAATGTCTAACGCTCCAGGACACTGCCCTTGAGATCGTAGAGGTGGGATCCCTCGCTGAGTCCGAAGGAAAAACCAACCCTATATGGTAAATGGGTTAAGTAATAAGAAAAACTATAATAATACTATTATATATATTAATTATATATCAATTTTCGATTTATCCAATAGGTTTTCATGAGTTCGCTGTGTCGACTATGTCTTTCATCCGACCACTTTGCATCAATTGTCCATTTCTCATCCCGGAAAATTCCCAAAAGTCACGACGCTTGTTCTGGAAAGGTCTCATTTGTGAGCGTCATGTGGTCGTAGGCCCATTTCTTTGAGGTCTTTCTTGACGTTAACGTACCAGGGAATTGTTTTTGGTTTTGAGTGGAAATGGTTGAACATCCTTTTCGTCCATCGGTATTAGTATTATTATTAATGTTATTTGCTTTACGTCTCACTAACTACTTTTTTACGGTTTTCGGAGATGCCGAGGTGTCGGAATTTAGTCCCGCAATAAATCTACCGACACGAGGCTGACGTATTTGAGCACCTTCAAATACCACCGGACTGAGTCAGAATGGAATCTGCCAAGTTATGATCAGAAGGCCAGCGCCTCAACCGTCCGAGCCACCCAGCCCGGCATTATTTTTATTATTATTATTATTATCATGATGATCATCATCATCATTATTCAGATGGTTGAAGTGCTGGCTTTCTGACCCAAACTTGGCAGGTTCGATCCTGACTCAGTCCAATGATATTTGAATGACCGAGCTCGATAGCTGCAGTCGCTTAAGTGCGGCCAGTATCCAGTATTCGGGAGATAGTAGGTTCGAATCCCACTGTCGGCAGCCCTGAAAATGGTTTCCCATTTTCACACCAGGCAAATGCTGGGGCTGTACCTTAATTAAGGCCACGGCCGCTTCCTTCCCACTCCTAACCCCTTCCTGTCCCATCGTCGCCATAAGACATATCTGTGTCGGTGAGACGTAAAGCAACTAGCAAAAAAAAAAAAAAAAAGATATTTGAATGTGCTCACATATGTCAGCCTCATGTCAGCAGATTTACTGGCACAGAAAACAACGCCTGCTGGACTTAATTCCGGCACTTCGGCGTCTCCAAAAACCGTAAACGTAGTTAGTGGGACGTTAAGTCAAAAACATTATTATTATTATTATTATTATTATTATTATTATTATTATTATTATTATTATTATTATTATTATTATTATTATTATTAGTTCGCTACTGATTTATCACTGCCCTAGCACAAACCACAGAAAACCATCTGTACGGCTTCCAACAGTGGAATTCGAACCCACCATCTCGCGAATGCAGTTTAAAAATGTTTGTATATGTTTCATTTTAGATCAAATATATTACGGACCTTTGTAGTTCTGTGCAGTGCTGCTTCTGATTCTCAATAAATAAATAAATAAATAAATAAATAAATAAATAAATAAATAAATAAATAAATAAATAAATAAATAAATAAATAAATAAATAAATAAATAAATCAATCAATCAATCAATCAATCAATCAATCAATCAATCAATCAATCAATCAATCAATCAATCAATCAATAAATAAAATGTCTTCCTCCTTTCCCTCACCTGTGGGTCGCGGGTTCGAAATGCGTCGAATATGAGGATTTGACCCTTTTTACGGTCGAATGCCCTTGCTGACGCCAACTGTATATAGAAGTATGTATTCACTATTGCGTGTTTATTTGGTGGTTGGTAGCGTGGTGTGTTTTCTTAATATGAAGAGGAAAGTGTTGGGCATACATAAACACCCAGTCCCCGAGTCAGGGGAATTAACCAGACGTGATTAAAATCACCGACCCGGTCGATAATGGAATCCTGGACCCTCTGGACTAAAGGGCAGTACGCTAACCATTCAGGCAAGTATTCGGACAAACAAATAAATAAATAAAATAAATAACTGAATAATATCTGTTAAATGTTAATTTTATCCTTCATGTAAATACACAGCAGTAAATTAACATATTTTAAGGTCATAGTGCGGTCAGTGGGTTTCATATTGCAGAACTCTAAAAATATGAATGTTTCAGAATAAAATCGGCGAATTCGCTGGGCTAGCATTGATCTGGAAATAAGATATTAATACATATCGTAAAGTTATCACAGCTAAAGGTCAAGGGGACAGGCTTTGGAAAGGTCAACAGGTAGGTGTAAGTCTATTACCACAGACCTTCATAGTCTCTCGAAACCTTTTGATCAGCAATGTGGCGGGAGAGGTAATTGGAAAGAAAAACAAAGAGAGAATTTCTAAATTTAATTTTACAGTCGATAAATGCTGACGATATAACCTTCATTTCTTTTATCTCGGGATCATCAGCTAGGAAGGTATAATTGGATGATACAATTCTGAAGAAACACAAATACCGCTGTTTCCATCTCCAACTCCTTGTCCAAGATCGTGTTCAGAACATTAAGCAAGTTTTTCAGACCCCTCTGTGGACGGATGAATTGACAGTATCACCGGTAAAAATATAGAGGTGTTCTTTTATATTCTTGAATTTTGAGACTAATCATACCGATAAAATCAGTAGTATTCTTTCACACATCCCCAGTTTAGGGTTTGAATTGAAGAATATCTTACACTGCGAGCGTTACATTTTCTTTCTTTCTTTCTTTCTTTCTTTCTTTCCTTCCTTCTTTCTTTCTTACTTTCTTTATTTTCTTTAACAGTGGCGAAGCTAGGGCTCGTAGCCCTCTCTTTCACTTATCCACGTAAATTACAAGAGAATACATTCTTGAAAGAAATCTACTACTCTATTGTAAAATCAAAGATAGCTACATAACAGATTTGGAGAACATTGAAGAAAGGAAGAAAAAGCTCAACAAACAAAATGAAATTAAATCCGGAACATAAAATTTAAAAAGAAGGAGGAAGAAATCACAATCAAAAAGGTAACATACCAACTGGTAAATATATGCAATGCATTTACATAACACAATAAATAATGAAGTAACTGCAATATAACTGTGGCAACAAGCAGTCATCTATGTAGATGAATTAAAACTTAATCTATATATATAAAATAAGAGTTTTGTCTGTACATTGCTCAGAATTTGAAAAGAATGGTATTTCTGTATCGGTCATGTCCACAGTAACAAGGAAATGCAATTTTTACTTTTCCGTAATTTCTGTCTGTCTGTCTGTCTGTCTGTCTGTCTGTCTGTCTGTCTGTCTGTCTGTCTGTCTGTATGTATGTACATGCATCACTAGAAAACGGCTGAACAGAATTTAATAAAAATCGGTATGCAAAGTCGGAGAACAAGTCGCTACAATCTAGGCCATAAACAATTTTATTCACGCTGATTGAAATGGTAGTTTAGGGGAAGGCCTAAAATTTAATTCTGAAATATTTGTATTATTAGTGCTCCTATCTTAATGAAAATCGGTATACAAAGTCGTGAAGCAAGTCGCTACAATCTGGGCTATAAATAATCGTATTCACGCTGAAAGAAATGGTAGTTTAGGGGAAGGTCTTAATTTAAATTCTCAAATTTTTATGTTATTAATGGTCCTATTTTAATTAAAATCGGTATGCAAATTCAGAAAATAAGTTGCTACAGTCTAGGTCATAAAGAATTTTATTCACGCTGAATGGTATGGTAGTTTAGGGGAAGACCTAAAATTCAATTCTCAAATATTTGTGTTATTACTGGCCCTATTGACAACTACTTCATGACTAAAGTTATATAGTATTACATTTCCGATCATTTATGTCTTATACATTTTTACCGTACCGGCTATGATAACAGAGATATTCATGAATTTGGTTTTTTGTGGCAAAGTCCATATCAGCGCCAAGTCACGAGAAAATGGGTAAACAGAATTTAATGAAAATCGTTATGTAAAGTCGGGAAATAAGGAACTACATTTCGTAAGATGCCCTAATATCACAGAGTCGAAAGAAAGCTATGTGAAGGCCTACAATACCGAAAGCTCATAACATTGAACAACAGTAACATTATATTGACCATTGTTTGTTGTGACGTGCTTTGTGTCTTCTGTTGCCAGACATGTCCGATAGACGGGATTACTGCTGCATAACGAGGCCTTTCCTATCCCATCGTCGCCATAAGACCTATCTGAGTCGGCGCGACGTAAAGCAAAACAGCAAAAAAAAGGGATAGGAAAGGGCTAGGAGTTGAAAGGAAGCGGCCCTGGCGTTAATTACGATGCCCCAGTATTTACCTGGTGTGAAAATGGGAGACCACGGAAAACCATCTTCAGGGCTGTCGGCAATGGTTTTCGAACTCACAACCTCCCGAATGCAAACTCACAGCTGCACGCCCCTAACCGCACGGCCAACTTGCCTGGTCGTACCGAGTAGGCCTATAACAGCCTGCCTGAATATTAGCGGGAAGTAGCAGGGGAGTTAGATAACTTTCTTCTTAAGCATGCCATTCCTCTGGTTCATAAATTTCCTGCTACTACTGGTACGTAACAAACTGGTTCATCATAGCATTCAAACTATTCAATCCCTATCCTGAGGCATTGATTGGGATGAGCAGTGTGCATATTTAACGGAACAATGGCAGAGGAGTGTTCACAGCTGTCTGTGGCCTGGTCATTCCAGCACTGGAACTTTGGACTGTTAGGTCGACACCGTAGTACTGTTCGTTAAATGTGAGAAAATGTGCGGTTTTCCATTTGAGCGAATATTTTATATTGCTTTTAATCCCTACATTCCTACTGACGTTTCTGTAGTGGCCTAAGTTAACTGTAGTTAGGAAAACCACAAAGACAGTTTTTCTGAGAATCCCTTAGCGAAGCACGGGTACATCAGCTAGTATTATATACATTTACTCTATAATCACGAAAATATAATAATATTAATATTATAAGAAACAAGAGTGTAAGTAAAATGTTAATGTTACTAGTCTACCTAGCACAATCATCAGTCACAGGAGACAATCAGCGGTATTCAACTGTTTAACTCTGCATGCAGTCTTAAATTTTGTTATTGACTTAGAGTTCCTGACAACAGCAACGAAGGATGTATTATACATTGAAGAGAGGTTGACGGGAATAGCGAGGAAAGTGCCAGATGTTGTGTTACAATTATGGAATGAGGATAATAAATGGAATTTTGAAGAAACGCATTTGAGTAGATTTTCCTTCAGAGTTCGATATACACTGACTGACAGAGCAAATGCAACACCAAGAAGGAGTGGTTCGAAAAGGATGAAAGTTGGGGAAAAAACAGGGACGGCACGGACGAATAATTGATGTTTATTTCAAACCGATATGCAGGTTACACACTGCGCACGGCATCGACTCAGTAGGATGTAGGACCACCGCGAGCGGCGATGCACGCAGAAACACGTCGAGGTACAGAGTCAATAAGAGTGCGGATGGTGTCCTGAGGGATGGTTCTCCATTCTCTGTCAACCATTTGCCACAGTTGGTCGTCCGTACGAGGCTGGGGCAGAGTTTGCAAACGGCGTCCAATGAGATCCCACACGTGTTCGATTGGTGAGAGATCCGGAGAGTACGCTGGCCACGGAAGCATCTGTACACCTCGTAGAGCCTGTTGGGAGATGCGAGCAGTGTGTGGGCGGGCATTATCCTGCTGAAACAGAGCATTGGGCAGCCCCTGAAGGTACGGGAGTGCCACCGGCCGCAGCACATGCTGCACGTAGCGGTGGGCATTTAACGTGCCTTGAATACACACTAGAGGTGACGTGGAATCATACGCAATAGCGCAACAAACCATGATGGCGCGTTGTCTAGCGGTAGGGCGCTCCACAGTTACTGCCGGATTTGACCTTTCTCCACGCCGACGCCACACTCGTCTGCGGTGACTATCACTGACAGAACAGAAGCGTGACTCATCGGAGACACGACGTTCCGCCATTCCCTCATCCAAGTCGCTCTAGCCCGACACCATGCCAGGCGTGCACGTCTATGCTGTGGAGTCAATGGTAGTCTTCTGAGCGGACGCCGGGAGTGCAGGCCTCCTTCAACCAATCGACGGGAAATTGTTCTGGTCGATATTGGAACAGCCAGGGTGTCTTGCACATGCTGAAGAATGGCGGTTGACGTGGCGTGCGGGGCTGCCACCGCTTGGCGGCGGATGCGCCGATCCTCGCGTGCTGACGTCACTCGGGCTGCGCCTGGACCCGTCGCACGTGCCACATGTCCCTGCGCCAACCATCTTCGCCACAGGCGCTGCACCGTGGACACATCCCTATGGGTATCGGCTGCGATTTGACGAAGCGACCAACCTGCCCTTCTCAGCCCGATCACCATACCCCTCGTAAAGTCGTCTGTCTGCTGGAAATGCCTCCGTTGACGGCGGCCTGGCATTCTTAGCTATACACGTGTCCTGTGGCACACGACAACACGTTCTACAATGACTGTCGGCTGAGAAATCACGGTACGAAGTGGGCCATTCGCCAACGCCGTGTCCCATTTATCGTTCGCTACGTGCGCATCACAGCGGCGCATTTCACATCATGAGCATACCTCAGTGACGTCAGTCTACCCTGCAATTGGCATAAAGTTCCGACCACTCCTCCTTGGTGTTGCATTTGCTCTGTCAGTCAGTGTATCACGTAATTATGTGAAATTTCCGTCGCGTGTCGGGTTTCATCCATACAAGATTTGTGTAGCTGGGGGATATTTGAGCATCATAACTCAAGTTAAGAGCAAATGGAAGACCAGAGTTCAATGCTCGTTGAAGTTTTGTACTTTGTTAATGGGTTGTATCAACGAGGACAATGTCGTAATAGTCAGGTATTGGTAGTATCAAGGTTTGGAGGAGATTCATCCTTACGTCATGAGCAAAATGTCCTTATGTAGTTTCAGAGAGTGTAGAGTCGCGTACATCTTTCTACATGTATTTCCTACGTGTGCAGACCAGTCAAGAGTTTCAGTCGGGGTCATACTTGAATATTGTTTTGGCTTGGGGGGGGGGGGTCTATCTGAAATTAACCTGACTTAAATAAGTGTGATCAAGTCGACGTCAACTCCTGGTGACTGCATGCCTCCAGATTAATCTGTTTTTTACAAACACTTTCAGATCTTGCAAGGACATATTCATTGCAAGTTTGATAAAATCTATCTACCTCAATGCTTGCCGTTCTCGTCTTCGAGTCCCTTCCAGCATTCCAAGCATGATGGCCCTTTCCAAGGATTCAGAATGCCTCATAGTATGCCCAAAACAGGATAGCTGTAACCTTGTAATGAATGCGTTAAGAGATTCCCCTGGATGTATGTTCTCCTTCGTTGTCCAAGGTATATGAAAAATTTCTCTCCAGCACCAGAGCACAAATGATCGTCGTGCTTCAGTGCGTTTTTTCACGCAGCTTAAATTCGATGGTGCCGCAACGGCTTGAGTTACCGATGCATCACTAATAACTAAATCGTCGCATAACATTCGATTGGAAATCTGATGGAAACCTTCCGACTTTTCCTCCTTCATTTTATAGATAGAAGTTATTGGCAGAAGTCGTTTACATGTCCGTGCATAAATACAATATTAAGTGTTTAAATTCCCCCCAGTGGCTTCAGTTTTAAGAGAATTTAGGGTGCGGTGCTGATGTCTGGCGGGGAAAAAATCGTCTGTTCGTATCCCCATTTAGAACGCCTGGAATGTATGTATAGCCGCATAGTTTTGTTGACGGACAAGTTGCCTATTTAACTCGTAGCCATTTCAGTGCAAGGACACCTGTGTTATCGGTGCTGTAGAGCGGATTGTGGCCTCTCCAGGCTGATTATTCCCGCTATGTGGATTACAATGCGAACAAACATATGCCCCCAGCAGATATACTACTACAGTCAGTCAATAAGTTCGCGGACTGGCGCCTACAGTGTAGGAAACAATTCGTTCACTCATGCAATAACTTCTTGTACTAGCCATTGGTTGTGGCATCATACACAACCAATAACTCGGCTCAAGGGAGATAGGGTCATCTCCCCTATACTTCATCTGGGTAATTCTTGTCTGGCGCATCCACGTTGCGGGGATGGGTATCCTCCACATCAGTAGGCCGGTGTGAAGGAGAGCTAAGTTCAGGGAGGGATCCAGTATGATGGCGTATAGCATGGAACCCATGCCCAGGGTTACGGATGAAGACCTTGACAACATCTTAGGAAGAGAAGGAGACCTTCGGAATGGCGAAGATGGTGGATGAGGCAACCTATCCTCTCTGGGGAGCATTAGAAGAGGAAACCACTGTCTTTTCGAGAAGAGGGATCTTCAAAGGCTTAGGGAGTAAACACTGAAAGTAAATCTTCGTATGCGTTAGGTTCGCAGGTCAGCAGATGGGTAAAGTTGTACTTACTTTCAACTATAATACAAGCTTCGGATGGAAGTTTAAAAATGGAAATGTAATTGACAAGTCTCCGGCTACAATCACACAGTATGATGGTAATGCTGATTTTCGTGCAAGTGTTTCAGAGAACAAAACCCGATCTGGAACAATAAATATTTAAACAATGAATGGGAAGGAAAATGAATTTATTGACCTAATGGAGAGACAAAAACTCGACATCCTGGGATTAAGTGAAGTAAAATGGAAAGGGAAAGGAATGAAGAAACTAACAAAGGGGTAAATCTTGTACGGGATGGGTAACAGTAAAGAGAAAATAAATCGAGTGCGATTTATAGTGAATAAGAATGTAGCACTAATAGCTGAAGTTGAGCATGTAAATGGAAGAATTATAATAATGCAAATACATGTAAACAAGGAACTATTGAAGATAGTACAGGTGTATGCTCCACAGACGGGATGTAGCATGGAAGGAAAAAAGTAGATTTCCTCAATGAACTGGAAACACATATTGTTGGAGAAGGGATCAAGACAATGGGAGATCTGAATGCTCATGTGGGAACTGATAGAATGGGATATCAGAATGATCTGGGCCCACATGGGTATGGCGATAGAAATGAAGATGGAGGGAAATGCTGGACTTTTGTATCAGAAATAACCTGATAATAAAGAACACAAGGTTTATGAAGAGGAATAGCCATAGGATCAGCCGATATAGTTGGGATGGACAGCATGGAACACTCGTCGATTTTGTAATAAGAGACCGAGAATGGGGAAGATTCGTCATGAATACGAAGATAATACCCAGTGAAAGTATGAAAGGTGATCATAGATTATTAATTGTGGAATTTAAACAAGTAAATATTCGTAAAATTGTACTGAAGGAGAAACCATAGATCAGGATTTGGGAACTGGAAGAGGAGGATAAAAGAATGGCATTCCAAGATCGTGTAAAAAGGAAGTTGCCTAAGGGGAAGGAGACACGGTAGTGGACAGACAAAATAAAAAAGAATTAAAATAAAGGAAAAAGTGAAGAAAGAAATGAGTAAGGAAATACAAAAACGTATCAGAGGGACGAGAACAACAGAGAAAGGACACTTGTGGAATACAAAAGATTGAAACTACAAGTAAATAGGAGTATCAAGGAAGAAAAGGAGAATTGTTAGGGAGAGTTTACCAACAAAATTGAGCAACATAGTTTAGGAAATCAGATACTATTATACACAGTAATGTACACCTGTGATCGTATTACAGTCAAGAAGTTCATGGACTGGCACCTACAGTGTAGGCAGGTGTAGGTGATGGTAAGATTTCGAACTTGGTACTGTACTTCTACGCCTGAGGAAGAACCACTTCTTTGAGCTCAGGGGGAAAGAGAATGGGGAAAGGGACGATGACCAAGACGTTAGGGCCCTTTATACAACAATGGCGATCGCCATCAAAAGCAAGAGGAGTATTCTAGATGATAACTGAAAATCATCTAAACATCTTTCAAAATGTTGACTAAATCTTCCCAAACCTTTTAGCTCTATCTTCCGAAATATTATTTGTAGATCTGGCAACACCGCTTGCGAGAAAGAATCTCTCTAATCCACGACAATACAAATGACTTCTTCAGAGAAGCTTGAACCTTGTCCGCTCTCGAACCCACCTGTTACAACTGGCAGTGTCTCACGATAGAAACATCGTTATTACCTCCATAAACCTATCCCTGTTTCTTATATCCATTCAGCCCTTGATCTAATGCTTCTGCCGCTTTCTGTTTGCATCCATTACGGACTCATCTCAAACAATCCAAGTGTATTCTCTCATAACCTGAGCCATTCCACTCCTTCTTGAATAGAACACATGCTTGTCTCCACCCGGCCATAATCTACTGGTATATTCAGTATAACCGCTGAAATATCAATTACAAGGAGTTATCCATAACCGTTCTCCCACGGTAAAATGAATGGGTTATTTAAGGTAAGAATATACTATTAATTTTCTCTTTGTTACAAAGTGTTCTTAGGTGTGAGTTATGCAAGAAATTAGTAAAAATCTAAATATCTCCGTTACTATTCTCCCTAAAATCAATTTGTACTGCGCATAAGATCAGGAATTTCAGTTTGTAAATGTAACATTTATCCATAGGACAAACACTAATGAGGATGTTTGAAAATTTGCTTTCATATCTTTCTCCGCACTACTACTTTTACCCAGCGTGAATAAAATTTCTTATACCGTAGATTTTAATGAACTTTTCTCTGACCCTAAATATCAGTTTTCATTAAATTCTGTTCATCGGTTTTCTTGTGACATACATACATACATACATACATACATACATACATACATACATACATACATAAAGAGATACATACATACTTATAGATCACAATGCGAACGGACTCATGTCCCTACCAAATGTGTTACTACAGCCAGTAAGTTCGTGGTCTGGTGCCTGCAGTGTAGGCAACACAGTGTATACCTCTGTACGTATTACAATCAATGTGTTCGTGGACTGGCGCTAACAGTTCAAGGATCACATAATACCTACCTACCTACCTACCTACCTACCTACCTACCTACCTACCTACCTACCTACCTACCTACCTACCTACCTACCTACCTACCTACCTACCTACCTACCTACCTACCTACCTACCTACCTACCTACCTACCTACCTACCTACCTACCTACCTACCTACCTACCTACCTACCTACCTACCTACCTACCTACCTACCTACCTACCTACCTACCTACCTACCTACCTACCTACCTACCTACCTACCTACCTACCTACCTACCTACCTACCTACCTACCTACCTACCTACCTACCTACCTACCTACCTACCTACCTACCTACCTACCTACCTACCTACCTACCTACCTACCTACCTACCTACCTACCTACCTACCTACCTACCTACCTACCTACCTACCTACCTACCTACCTACCTACCTACCTACCTACCTACCTACCTACCTACCTACCTACCTACCTACCTACCTACCTACCTACCTACCTACCTACCTACCTACCTACCTACCTACCTACCTACCTACCTACCTACCTACCTACCTACCTACCTACCTACCTACCTACCTACCTACCTACCTACCTACCTACCTACCTACCTACCTACCTACCTACCTACCTACCTACCTACCTACCTACCTACCTACCTACCTACCTACCTACCTACCTACCTACCTACCTACCTACCTACCTACCTACCTACCTACCTACCTACCTACCTACCTACCTACCTACCTACCTACCTACCTACCTACCTACCTACCTACCTACCTACCTACCTACCTACCTACCTACCTACCTACCTACCTACCTACCTACCTACCTACCTACCTACCTACCTACCTACCTACCTACCTACCTACCTACCTACCTACCTACCTACCTACCTACCTACCTACCTACCTACCTACCTACCTACCTACCTACCTACCTACCTACCTACCTACCTACCTACCTACCTACCTACCTACCTACCTACCTACCTACCTACCTACCTACCTACCTACCTACCTACCTACCTACCTACCTACCTACCTACCTACCTACCTACCTACCTACCTACCTACCTACCTACCTACCTACCTACCTACCTACCTACCTACCTACCTACCTACCTACCTACCTACCTACCTACCTACCTACCTACCTACCTACCTACCTACCTACCTACCTACCTACCTACCTACCTACCTACCTACCTACCTACCTACCTACCTACCTACCTACCTACCTACCTACCTACCTACCTACCTACCTACCTACCTACCTACCTACCTACCTACCTACCTACCTACCTACCTACCTACCTACCTACCTACCTACCTACCTACCTACCTACCTACCTACCTACCTACCTACCTACCTACCTACCTACCTACCTACCTACCTACCTACCTACCTACCTACCTACCTACCTACCTACCTACCTACCTACCTACCTACCTACCTACCTACCTACCTACCTACCTACCTACCTACCTACCTACCTACCTACCTACCTACCTACCTACCTACCTACCGTATAAGAGATCAAGATACGACAGAACGTCATAGGACAAATTTTGTAGTAGTAGATCACTTTAAACTGGGTAGCGATTTTGTTCCGCCTTGTGATACGACTTACCGTTTAACTACCAATTACCTCGAAACGAAGATCTGCACCATCATTAAAATTGCCTTGATATTTCGATGTTTTTCCCAGGTAAAAATTTAAACGTCTTGGAATTCCTATGTGGCTAACAAGCTAAAAGGTATAATTTTGCCAAATTTAAATTTTCTAGCTCGTCTGGCAGGTTGTCTCTGCCATTTTGATTGGAGGTGGCGGTGGGGGTAGGATAAAAATTACGACTTTGACGAAATGTCTAAGCTCATAAAAACTATAATGTACCGCACAGAGATAAAGAAATGCTTACACTTGCGTTCTTATACTGAGCCCCAAATTTCAAAACTCCGCCAACCTGGCCCCCTCAGGGACTTTCAGGAATTTTCGACTTGTTACAGGGATCCTGAGGTCATCAATTACTGCGACTTTAATAAACAGTTAAACAGTGTTTCCATTTTAATATTGAACGCGTTCCTTAGCAGAGAAAGTAGTGAAACGTAAGATTAAGCAATTTCCTCAATTGTGCCTAAAGTTGAAGGGCTAAAGGGCCCGGACAATTTTCAAATTATGGGTCTTGGATAGTTCTATCGAACTAAAATAACAAATTTCAAAAATAAATTCCTTTCCAAATGCTGTTCATGAAAATCAGCCTAGGCGTTTTCTTTTTTATTCAAATCCTAGACAAATTAAATTATTTGCACAATTATTTCTGTAATGAGTTCCTTGGTTGAATACTGTCAGGCGTTTTGTGATTTTAAAAAAAATGCCCACACCGAATGTAGTTATAATGTCTTAAGTGAAACTCTGCATTGACTCACATTAGCGCTCGTAGTGGTAGAAAAGGCAAATTGCTAATCTAATCGAGCTTATGATTAAGCAAAGGATTGTAATTTTTAGGAATAAGTAAGGAATGTATTCTGATGCTTTAATATATATTTTATTCACCTAAAATTCGTAGCTCATATCCGTAGGATGTTTTCAACATTGAGTTGCTTGCTTCAAAGGCTAGAAATGTAGATTTTTTGAAGGCATGCTATTTTAGATTTCCATAACTTTCTGAAACACCCAATGGATTGGCACTATGTGTCTATATGAGGTCCAGAAAGGCCTGTTTGTGCACAGTGAAGCAACATATATGTACTGGCAATGCCCTGCGCCCTCCCATGAAGCAGAATAGAGTTCAATAACAAAACGTTATGAAATATGCGTGGAGAGTATTATGGAGCCGCTATACAACGTATCCTGCTGGTTAAAAGTTTCGAGACCGTCAATACAGTGACGTTTGCAGGGTTGCCTATGTAATACCGCTCAGGGGAGCGGTAATTGATATCATGACAAGCCTCATTAAAGAGTCTCCCAGCCACAAATTGTGAATTATACTCTCGTCTGGTCTCCCTCTACCGCATTAATTACATTCAGCAATCCCTTGCAACAGGTTATACGGAAACTATATATTAAATATTCTTCAGATTATCCCAAGTACTCCTGGGATCGCTTAAGCAGCTCAGACTCATTTTGGTTTTAACTCGGGTTAAGGCCGGCTGCCCTTTCCGACGTGATTTTTGAATTGACATTCTCAATCCAATATCCACCGGGATTCAAACTTCAGTCTTGATCTAATCATGCCCTCAGGAAATTACATACTGTACAATACATAAATAATTTTTTTTCTGAATTCTTGGATGAGACATAGGCTATCAAGATAAACTATTAAAAACCACACCAACATCTTTGTCTTAATGTACCGTTGGAAGGAGAGGTTTGGCAGAAAAGTGATTATTTTGAATATTTTTTCCTTCTTCTTTACGAGGAGGACTGCTAGGAACCACGTGCTCTTTCCTCTTCCAGTTCTTTCCAGTATTCTTTCATCATTGATTTATTCTTCTCTTCTCAAACCACTTTGGACCGGGTTTCCTCTTCATTATACCCTAGAATCATTCTATTCTTTTTTTAAAATTCTCTTTCTATAATTTCCTCTTCTCTTTCTAGACTTGGATATCTGTTTTGCCAATCCAATCTATAGATATGTCACCATAAAGCAATCTCCTTTTCTTTATTATTTATGTTATATTTTTTACGTTCTGGTGTATTTAATTATTACTTCACATTTTCCATTATTCTGCTGCCTTCATTGGTCCTAAGATTTTCTCACAATTCTTCAATACTTCCAATTGTTTTTATTTTGGTATTTTGTCTACTTTTTACAATTTGTTTTAGGTCGCACCTACGCAGATAGCCCTTATGGCGCCGATGGGACAGGAAAAGTTTAGGAGTGTGAAGGAAGCGACTATGACCTCGACTGATTAACATACAGCCTGTTGTGAAAATGGGAAACCACAGGAAACCATCTTCAGTTCTGCCGACAATGAAGTTCTAACCCACTATCTTTCGAATGCAAACCGTGCAGCAACTCCCTCGGTATGTTGAATAGTAACACGTATCAGTGCTCTACTACTGTGCGCCCTTCTATATGCTTGTAATTTAACGTGTCTCTTTACAAGATCTTTATATGTTACTTTATGAAACACCTTTATACACCACTAACCACTAGAGAAATACGCAACAATGAATACATCCTCCTAGAAGGGGAATCCGGCCTAAAACTACGGTTAACCCTACGAGGGACAGGGTGGGAGGGAGGTTTCTTAGGCCTACAGTCAGAATAAATTGCTTCTTTTAATGAGATATATTATTCGCAATGGTTGTGAAGAAATTATATTGTTACATGAGTTATAAGTTCAGTACCACTCACTCTCACTCACTACGTAGGCTTCTGAGGGACGTGAAGTTCCCATGCCGAACTCAGAATCCTCTTCCCGGTTATCAGTTTGGAGGGTCCGGCATACCTTGTTGATCACCTTCTTCCAGGTTCTTCAGGGTCTTCCTGAAGGTCTTTTCCCATTAAGAGATCCCTTGTATAGATCTATTGGTACTCTGTTATCCTGCATCCTCAGTACATGTCCAGCCCAGTGCAGTCTGTTGGATTCCATCACACCCATTATAGTGTGTTGTTGAGAGAGGGTGTAAATTTCATAATTATATCTTTTCTGCCAGTTTTGAGAGATAGGATCGAAGCATGATAGGATCGAAGCATGAGCCAAATATTTTTCTATAAACTTTATTCTCAAAGACTTGCAACTGCTGCTACTCTTTCTTGGTTATACTACATGTCTCGGAACCATACAGAAGTACTGGTCGAATGATTATATTGTAGATAATAATTTTTGCATTCCTTGTTAAAAACTTGGAGCCTTATATAGGGCTCATAGAGTAAAATGCCTTATTTGCATTCTTAATTGTAGCTTGGTATAACTACCATAATAAAGTAAATCATTTTGAAGCTTTTTTCTTACTTTAAAGTGGTAATCAAAACCTGCAAGGTTCATGCAAAGACCACTTTGTCTACTTATAAATACCATTGATTTTCACATAAGCCTTGACCAAGTAGGTTCCAATAATGCATAGAATATCATAACAGTGGTAATAAAATCAAGAACGACAACAAACAGATTATTGAAGCAATAAGACTAGTTATTGTTAGATTAGCAGTTAGTGTGTGTTTGTGATGTTACAGATAAAATAGTCTGTTTACGCATTTTTCCTTAGGTGATATCTAGGGCCCGCATATTTATGCAGTAATAGGTTAGAATGCAAACTTACTGAAGCGAGTAATAAGTAGAGTCTACCCGCACGACGTTATTGCTATGAGGTTTGCATTAACATTAGGGGTTCGGCCAATTAGAACTCCTAGAATTTATGTTACTCCCACGACATTACGTTAGGGCGGGCTAGTCGACATTTCCTACTAACAAAATTATTTAGTAACAAAATTACTTAATGAGAAATGTCGACTAGCCCGTTCTAACGTAATGTAGTGGGAGTAACATAAATTCTAGGGTTTCTCATGAGCCGAACCCCTAATGTTTATGGAAACCTCATAGCATTACCGTCGTGCGGGTAGAGTCTACTTATTACTCGCGTCAGTAAGTTTGCATTCTAACCCACAGTATTACTGCATAAACATTCGGGCCCTACTGATGTGTAAGCTTTCAGTCATCATGACCCGAAATGAATTTAGCGTTGAAGAAATAAATACAATGTTGGAAGAGAAGACCGATGTGGAGGAAAATGTTTTTGATTCTTCAGGTGAAGAAATTCGTGTCGGATATGTGTTTGTGACTAATATTTGGGTGAACTCAGTTTTGTGTCAAATGATGTTAAAGATAGATTATGATAATGAGAGACATTCCTTGACACATACATCTGTGACAGAAGCAATAGAAGTGTAATCTGCTTAAAATATGAGCCCAGAAATAACACTGACCGACATGATATTCGTGATTGATTTGTTTTTGTGACCAATATCTGGGCAAATTGAATTTCAATTTAAGATTTTGTACTGAAGTTTTTATTAAAAATTATTCATTAAATGCTCTTTGATAATGTATGTCAGCAGAATCCACGTATATCACATATTGTTTTACAGTGGGTTTCAGAAGCCCTCCCTTGGTCCGCCGTATAATAACCAAACCATCGTCTTTGTAATGCTAATCAACGTATAGTGTCAATGCACAAGTAATTGGAAAAGGGCCAAGAAGGAGGAGGGCATTCCAAATCTTCATAGGGATTTATGGGCAATACAAGGCATGGGAAAGTGGATACTGTAGGAGTTGAAAATGTGGGAGCACCTACTATCAGACACTTGACAGTACATTGCCTAGCGCAGCGAAGCCGCCAGAATGTAATGTCTACACATGTGAGTGAGATGAAATTTGGAGGTGAACTTCTCATCACTAGAGGCTGTTTGTAGGTAAAGCATAACTCGATATTAACACTTAAACGCGAGCGAATTGTAGAAACAGTCACTTCAGGCTGTGAAGTTCGCTTCTTAGATGTGTCTCCTCCACTCCTAGTTATGTGTTTAATGACAGTCAGCAGTAACGTACTTTCAAAAGCAACAGATTGAGGTACTTGGGCAATATAGCCAGAATGCCGGATGATAGGTCTACATACAAAGGAAATCCAGGTGGCAGAAGATTGAAAAGAAGACATAGAAAATTATGGCTGGATGACGTGGAGGAGGATTTAAGAAAGGTGGGAGTAAGACGATGCTGGAAAAGTACTGATGATCATGAATATTCGGCTGCACTTGTGAGAGGCGAGGAAATACATGAGTTATAGCGCCGAGGAGTGAGTGAGTGAGAAAAGTATGAAACTGAGTAAGTAAGTAAGCGAGTAAGAAAATGTGTACTTAAATACGTAGGTAAGTAAAAACGTAAGAAACATTCTCCCAAGGAGATTCGCAGACATTTAAGCTTACACGTACTAGGCTTGTAGTTCAGTTAAAATGTGTGCTGTTACTTATTTCTTTCCGATTCCCCATCTAAATCTAGCACGTAATGTTCCCCTCGCGGCCATAAATTGACGTCTCATTTCGGTTAGAATGCTGCTAGACTATCAAAGTGAACGGCAAAAAGCCCACACACCCAGCGTCTTTGAAATATTGTGCTGGACGAAGATACAATGCGTTCCTTAAACGAAAAACACACGAATATCTTATTTCTTAGAAGAACTTAAAATCTCCGAGCGCTTATCTATTCGGGTTCATCTTCTGTAGTGTAGCGGAAATAACATGCATTCTAGAGGTTGTGATAGGCCGCGCCCCTAATGTTTATGCAAATCTCATAACATAAACATTGTGCAGGGTAGCGTATACTTTAATTTTCTGCCTCTGTACACAGTCGGAAGTAATTTTAAGTTAAACAAAGCTCACATATCATTTGACATCGCATTCTCCGCAACAATCCGACGAACGTTAAAGCTCTGCTCTCCAATCACCTTTTTCGGCATAAATCACACTAGCTCTTGCGGTATATAAAGGCACTAGGTATTCGGCAGAATACGAGTCTGTACGCAGCCATATTTTGCCTACCAGTTTTATGAGTATAAAGAATGGAACAACCTTAACAAATCAGAAGAATCAAAAGCGCTGTAGATAATTTGATATTAGAAATATGTGTGATTCATTTGTAGGTTGTCAAGGAGGGGCATCTGCAAGTTAACGTAACAGTCTGAGGGTGGCTGCATCCTCAAACGATACGAACAAAGTTTACGCAGCAATAATGAGAGAGGTTGGTTGTGTCATAATGAGACGTACTGATGATGATATGTTATCACTCGTTGACGAGTATGATTGTCTTCCTCAGATGTTACTGGTGAGTCTATGAGGTCTGAGGCGACCGTGGAGGCCAATCCTCGAACCATAAATTCTTGCCCAGTAGTGGCAAACATTGCCAGCGTTG
Organism: Anabrus simplex; assembly: GCF_040414725.1. Taxonomy (NCBI): domain Eukaryota; kingdom Metazoa; phylum Arthropoda; class Insecta; order Orthoptera; family Tettigoniidae; genus Anabrus; species Anabrus simplex. Next base: position 68,749,307 of record NC_090278.1, on the reverse strand, counting down.
AGATCCAGTTGTTGAGGGTTATTCATCCTGAGGAATGCCCGCTCTTTCCGAGCAACTCTGTTCTCATTTTCAAATATCCGGCGCTGTTGTCCGAAGTTCTTAGTACCTTCGTGGATAATACGACGCCATATCAGGTGGTTAGCTGTTTTTGTTTCCCAGTTAGTGGTGTTGATGTGGCAATTCTTCATGTCTGACTTTAGTATGTTCCTGAACCTCTTCTTGTTGTCCACCCTGGCATTGACGGACACTCTTAAGTTAATCATACATAATTTCCTTTTCGAGGCGAAACTCAGGCATACAAACGACATGAACTATCCAAAGAAGTCAATATTTTATGATCATAGCCTCAATGCTGATGGTACAGGCTTCTTCCAAGATAATGATACTAGTTCGGCGATCTTGCCATTTAACCCTAAGATCCTCCTCAGACAGCGCTGATGATATTTCTCGAGGCACATTATGTGCCGCCTGTAAGTGGTGAGGCGTACTAAGCAATAAATGATCGCAGGTAATTCACCACTGTGTTCCTCACTCGACCAGAAAATACTATTAGATCACAATTTACGCAATGAGCAAAGCTTTTTCTAGCATCGAGACGCACTAATAATGCTCATTATTCAGCACTAGAACTCGGACTTTAAGACAGTATTAGCTATAATGTAAACTAATTTGGTTAGCAGGAAATGTCCTGCCCGCTCTTCTATAATGCAGCAAGAGTAACATATATTTTAGGGGTTGTAATAGACTATACCCCTGAAGTATAATGCAAATATCATAGCATAGCCGTTGTGCAGGTTAGCGTATACTTGTTACACGCTTACATAAGTTTGCATTCTAACCTAATACTACCTAAAAATACGCGCTCTAAATTGCAATATTCGTTCTCTTCAAAATTGACTGAGTAAGCGGATAATTACCGACGGACTGGCTACATTGTTTGGTTCACGAAGCTGTCAGCAGCACTGATTTCACATTTTTACACCAGGAAAATGCTAGCTAGGTCTGTACCTTAATTAAGGCCACGGTCAATTCCTTCCCACTCCTAACCCTTCCCTATCCCATCGTCGTCATAAGATCGATCCGTGACAGTGTAACGTAAAGCAAACAGTTAAGGAAAGGGTATGACAAATTGTATCCAAGCATAAGAATCAGTTACTATTAAAGTGAACTTAGGAGAGATACTAAAGCTCTACTAATTTTTAAGGATATGGTTACAAAATTTAAAAGGTACATGGACATAAATTTTGCGATTTTCACTTTGAAGACATACGACATTGCAAGTCCCTTTAAGAATCAAACATCTAGAGTTTCTTAACAAATAACAGTAACAAATAACAGCGCAATTGTGTGGTGTTATGCATCACTTGACCAAATGCCAAGAATAGATTTCAAGATATTTACACGAACGAAAAAATATTCTTTGTATTAATTCATCTTTCCTGTAAAATGTAAAGTATTGTGGTTATTGTTAGGGAATGTTGTCTAGTCCAATTTTCCGTAATGTAGCGAGAGAGTATCATCAATTCTACAGGTTCTGATGGACCGTACACCTGATGTTTATGCAAATCTCATAGCGTAACTGTTGAGTAGGTTTGCGTATAATTGTTACCAAATTGAAGATAAGAGCATGAATTTTCTTGTTAATGTATTAAAATTAGTGATATTTTAAACATATTGTCGTAATCTAAAGTAATGGCGCTTGGTATGTTTAATACTATAACTGCAGTACCTTTAGATTTTCTGTTTCGCATTCGGACAAAATAAAAATTTGACATTTAGTGATTCGGATGTCACTTTTTCAACAAATGTTCTTGCTCATTTAACTACAGGATTACTGTATATTCTGTCAAATACCGCATAGTTTGTTATATTGTTCATTATCATCTACAGACCTCGTTCACAAACGCTTGCAATTTTACGACTAAATAGAAAAAACCGCTTTTAAACATTATAATTACACCACAAATGTTACTGAAAAATATTCCAAAATAATATTCTACATAATAACAGCATCCATCCTGAAATAGACTCATAAAGAGTTGTTAGTCATTTCATGCAAACTTTTAATGATTCAGGGATTGGCGTTCGTCAAAATAAATTTCTCATGAGGGCATGTTAAGAACAATAAACTATATAAGGTTTACAACTTTAGCTACCAGATGGAGCAATAATCTAAAATGGTGCCACTTTGTCGAGTGATACATAACACTATCTAATTGCAAGATATTTTAAAGCTGAAAAACAAAGAATTTAATTACTAATGATTTTAAAAATCACTAATGATTTTATAAAATTGCCAAAGGCATCAAGTTTGTTAGGACGCCTCATACTTTAGCAAATAAAGGTATCGATTAGGTGGTTAAATAAATCCTTGATTCTTAGATTGTCATATCTATAAGGATATGAATTGGATGGTTTGTAATAGATATTTTAAAGCCGAAAATCTGACGTTAGTGTTCCTGGCTTTCCTTTCAGGTGCGTAAAGCAGTAAATTGTTTGAGCCAGTGTTTGAGAGCTGACCGCAGAGAGCTCAGACCAAATGCCGTGACGGACGAAGTTGGTCGGCTTGTGGTGAGGGCGCACCTGCTAACAACTTGTCACCCTCCCCCACTCAACACTTAGCTCGCACAAAATACTGCAGCCGTAAGTTTGATCGAGAGAACACTTTGAAAAATACTTGTCTATGAAAGACAAATACCGCTCGTTATAAAGCAAAAAGATGATTATGATGATGATTGATGCTGTCAGACTAAGAATAATAATAATAAAAATAAAATGCAGTCGAAGATGAAATAGACGGAAAAGGAAAGGGAGGTAAAGAGATCGAAGAAGATAAATTAAAATAGGATGTTAAACAGAAGTTGATAATTAACACAGGAGAAAGAGAAAGGAAAAGAAGAGGGTGGCTACGAAGTAAACGAAGTAGAAGAAGAAAAGAAGACGAGAAAAGAAAAGTTGAAAATGCCAGTGGATAAGAAGAAAGAAAGAGGAAGTTCAATGATGATGATAATGATGATGACGATGGTGGCAAAGATGAGGTCAAATGCTACTTTAAGGAGCCCCAAGAACTGGTGTCATCAGCCGAATTATAAGATGAACAACAGAAAGTAAGTGAGGAAATGGTAGCAGATTTATGGAAAAAATGAGGAAGGAAAGGATGAGGAAAACCAAAAGGAAAAGAAGAAGGAAATAATGAAGAGGAACTTGAAGAACCTGAAGACTAGGGGAAAGAAAATGTAGAGGAAGAAGACAAAGTTAGAGAAAATGAGGTATTCAAAGAGGAAAAGAAGGTAACAAAGAAAAGAGAAAATAAAGAAGGATAATAATTTGAATAAGAATTGTAATACCAAGATGACGACGGTCTTTCCTTTATTGATCCAGACATTAGTCTTATCAGCCCAAAAGCGGTTTTTATTTTTATTTTTATTTTTTTAATTTTTTTATTATTTTTTTTGAAAAATGTCCACACCGGATGTTGTTATACGGGCTTAAGTGAAACCAACATGGACTGAGATTAGCGCTTGTAGCGGTAGAAAAAGGCAAACTGCTAATCTAATCAACCGGATAACGCTGATTAAGAAAAGGGTTGTAATATTTAGGAATGAATGAAGAATATATTCTCATACTTTATTCTATTTTTTAAACCTATAATTCGTAGCTCATATTCCTAGGATGTTTCCAACACTGAGTTGCTTTCCAGAAGTGTTATAACTGTGGATTTTTGTGTCCTTCATGAATTGCATATTACTTCCTTGACCTATGAAACTGTGACTTTTGGATCTGGAGGCCTGCAATCTACCACTTGCTAAGGAGGCCAACACATAATTAACTGATAACTAATCCGAATCAGCTGTAAAATATAATTACGGTTTGCGCTTATAGAATGATTATTGCAGGGTAAGGGATTAACATAAGGTTGGCTCAGCTGACTCAGCGAGACGCTGTGGACGAAGCGGATCTGTAGCTTATGTAGTAACATTACTGGCCTCTGTGAGAGTCTGCCTTATTCTCTACAAAACTTAACGTCGCAACCAGTACACTGCGTACAGTATCAGTGGAAACCATGTAAAATGAATTATGTAATGTACACAATATTCAATATCAATTTTCCCACAATTTTTGTCTATAAATAAATAAATAAAATCATTTATATATCAGGGAACTGTCCTGGCAAATAACGCAGAATTAGAAGTATGACATATTTTGAAAATGATTACAAAAGTGATATCTGTATCTAGTGGGGGCAAATGTTTTATCATATAGAACGCCTGGAAGGTATGCATAGCCACTGAACGGCGTGGACAAACAAGTTGCAAAGACGCTGCTGTGGAGCGAGTTGTGGGCACCCCGAGCTGAATATTCGTGCTGCATGGATTACAATGCGATCAGACTTATGTCCCTACCAGATACGCCGTTACAACTGTGTTTCTTCTCCTTCCCTTCTTCATCGATCTACTTATTTGATGCCGTCCTGGCTGTGGAGCTGCTGCTGTGTATCCTCCAGTGTCAGTGGAACGCATTTGCTGTTTTTTGTTGCCGGCTGCTCGTGTTTCAATAGCAGTGAAACCTCAAAGAAGTTGCTATCGTTTAATCGTTTCGGTCCATCTGTTCTTAGGCCTTCCTGTTATTCGTACCCCGGGTAGCGGAAAGTCAAGGGCTCTTTTGGCTGCATAGCTTTCGTCCTGTTCGTTCACCTTCTCGAGGTAAGTTTCTTGTTCTACAGTCACACGGGTTTCGTTCGCAGCTGCTGTTCCTATTTCGCTCAGAATAATAACTAACCACTAAGTTCATTCGATACAGCGATTTATTTTTAAGTTCTGCAATATAAGGTCGTCTTACAAGTATGAGTCGACCCCGCATTTTTAGGCAGTAATAGGTTAGATTGCAAAATAATTTGGTTAGTAGGAAGAGTCGCCTAGCCCGCTCTTTCGCAATTTAGTAAGGGTAACATACATTTTAGGGGTTCTGATAGGTTGTACCCAATGTTCATGCAAATGTGATAGCATAACTGTTTTGCGGGATAGTGTATCCTTGTTACTATCTTAAGGGAGTTTGCATTCCAACCTATTTCTGTATATACATTTACGGGCTCTAGTTATGAATTAGCGTAAGGTTATGAGCCCCGATAAAAGTTTGAGGACCCCCTGTGGGTGGGGGCCGCAGACGAAGAATACACCGACGGTATCCCCTGCCTGTCGTAAGAGGTGACTAAAAGGGGCGATCAAGGGATGATTGTATTAGAACCATGAAACTCCTTGTGATTAGTACCACCATGCGGGGAACACCATGGGTCGCTTTTCCTTGCGCGTAGTACCACTATGTTAGGTACCAAATAGGTTTGTGATTAGTAGCAAAAGAGCGCGTTGCCGTCTTTTACAGTACCTGTGATTAGTAGCACTATATGAGGAACACCACGGGATAGTACGAGTCCCTGTGGTTAGTACACACCATAGGTTTGCGTTGCCTGTAAATGGCGCCGCAATGTGCGAAACACCATAGGTCTGTATAACATGTGCGAATTTCATTACCTGTGAGTAGTACCATAATGTGTGGAGTACTGCGAGTACTTTTGATTAGTACCGCAACATGACAAATAATATGGTTCTACTTTCCTAGCGATAAGTACCATTATGAGGGGCCGATGACTTGAATTTTGGACCCCTTTAGACTACAAGCATCATCGATTCAGTATTCTGCTATAGAATCACTCCGTTGTTCAGTAATACTGTTGTTTTACGCCAGATTCTGTGTATGTGAGGCACTGTGGGTCGGTTCCACTGATTGTTTCAAATTCATATCCATCCATTCATTGTTCGTCCTCAAGTTTTAAATTCTGATCAGTGGATGATTTTGGATTTTTAATTTGTCATTTCATTTCGTCTCATTTCGTGCCAATGGCCTAGATGTCAGGCCCCTTTAAACAACAAGCATCATCATCATCATCATCATCATCATCATCATCATCATCATCATCATCATCAAAAGTTTGAGTGTCCATTTTATACGGTCAAGAACCTAGGCCACTCGCAAAGTCTAAGAGGGTGAGATTCAAGGTATCAGGAAACGAATGTTCATTTAGGATCATCGTGATATTGGAGTAAAGTGGTAACATCTCACGGAAGATTGTTTCGGAAGTGGTCAAGCCCTCTTAATCCTGCTGTACACGATCAAAGTTTTGTCAAGTTCAAGACTTCATAAGACTTCACAACAAATTTTCAATACTATACGATTTTTCTTTCAAGTCGCTTACTATACTTAACAAGCATTGACAAGTTTTTAAAAGTCTTGAAAGTGAAATATAACATGTTCTAATCGATCATAGAATTGCCAAGTCTTTGACGGAATTGACCAATAGAATTTGAGTATTAACGGTGTGCGCTATGCCGCTAAGCATGCTGGGATTGCCGCGACGGGAATAAAAACCACAAAAATGGCTTCGTCTTCATGACCGGAGGATATAGTATGTGTATTAATTGCTAACTATGAGGAACATCCCTGCTTGTAATCAGTGGACTCTGAGAAGTACCACAGTAAAATGAATGAAGCGGAGCGTGCGAGGAGATTGCAAAATGAATATCTCAAGGAAGAGATCAGCTTTTATGGTTATCACCTTGCGGTAACCTCTAAGTAATCACTATCAGCAATCATCGATTTATGCCAATCTACGCATATTATTATTAGTCTTATGGAATTCCTAACATGTTTTCATATTGTAAGATATGAATTTCCGTTTCACTTCTATCATTTTTATTCAATTAATGTGATTAAATTCAATACTGGTGTAACGAAACATCTGAAAATGATTGCAATAAATACTTTTCAAAAATTGTGTTGAAGATAACCACATTAACATTTTATCCGATATAAATTATGCTTTATTGCGCGTTTCTCCCATTATTAGAAACGTATTCCACCGCTAATCCAAGAAACACAACTGCTGTCTGACTTTCCTCTATGAAAAATAAGATGCTATCAAATCTTGCCAAATCTTTTCAAATCTCGTCATACCTTCAGCAATCTTGAACAATCTTTGATGAGATTCGACAACTTTTATTGTGAAGTATTGAACTGAAAGGAAAATTTGATGGTTTACAACAGACATTATAAACATTTTAATCTCTATTTAACATTGATTTTAACTTAGAGACGACATTTTTTATTATAACATAATTTAGAAGTGGCCTCTTGAACATATTTTAGGTAAGTCAGAGACTATGATCGTTGGTGAATATAACTCTTGAAGCATGTCACCTTTCATAATTAAATTTATTCGTATACTTCACGCGTAACGATCTTCTTATGGGCTGATTTTTGGATGTGATATCATCATCTTAATCTCCGCGGCATTTAGACGACACTTGTGGTATTCATGGAATATCCAGAATTTCGAAGCGTCGTGTAGAGCTTTCCTTTTAAGCTTCAATGGCATACTCTTATCGCAGAACACAGTCGAATTTTGTTTCCACTTAATCCAGCCTACACTGATCCTCTGACTTACATCCTCCCAATTATTTTCACGACAGATCAAAGGTATTTAAAACTGCTGAAGTTTTCGGAGCGGTTCGTAGTCAAGCAAAATATCTGGCGATGAAAGCACGGAATATTTGAAAGTACATTCTTTGAGAAACTCACTTTCACTCTTCTAACACTTTTCCCCTGTTTCATATAGCTCCTGAAGCAATACCACGTTACCCGTGAACAGTACCACATCTTCAGCGAAGAGTACATGTCTCAGGAAGTGCACCTAAGATCTCTAATATCAGGAAGTTCATGACTGGACAGCGAATTTTTAGACAGTAGTACATTGGAATCCCGGTTATTAAAACCAGGAAATACGGTAGAGAGGATCCGTCACACTGACCATCCGTTACCTCGTAATCTGTAGGCCCTTCAGGGCTGTAGAACCATGGTTTTTTAATGCGTTAGAATGCAAACTAATTTGGTTTTTCATCCAGCTCGTTCTTCCATAATGTAGCAAGGGTAACATAAATTCTAGGATTTATGATAGAGCTGCCCCTAATGTTTATGCAAATAGCATAGCAACACCATTGTGCAGGCTAGAGTATACTTGTTATTCGCTTCACTAATCTATCACTCTAACCTATTACTGTCAAAAAATAGATATTATAAACCTATGATGAAACAAAGAATGAAAGAAATGACGAAGTGTATTTTATTTTAGATATTTTCATCCCTTTGAAGTTAACGTTCCCGCAGATTTTTTTACAGAATAATAACTCAGGACACTGTTCTAACGACGATAGGATTGAACAGAGAAGGAAACGACCCTTGCCTTAATTGAGGTACAGGCCCAGCATTTGACTGGTGTGAAAAGCCGAATGCACGTAAAACCGCCGTAAGGGCTGACGGCAGTGGGGGACGAATCCTGTATCCCCGGAATGTAAGCTTACACCTCACACAAAATTATTATTGTTATTTAGTTGGGAATGTGACTTGGATTTTCATACTTCTCTCTGGTCGCGAACCCAGGAAATTGTTGATTAGTCCCTGGTTTTTATTTTATTTATTTCTTCATCAGATATCAGATGTGAAGTAGCCAGAATTGAATGAACAAAGGCAGACAACTCAAAAATCATTCTCTGTAAGGGCGCAAACCATCAAATGAAAACGAGAGTTAAAGATCTTTAAGACTGGATTATTCCTTCTTTCTAAATTTGTGCTTCCCTCGGACCCAGCGAGGGATATCACCTCTACTGCCTCAGGGGCAGTGTCCTGAAGCGTGAAATTTTGGGCCGGAGATACAACTGGGGAGGAGGCCCAACGGCCTCACCTGCTATGCTGAACAGGGGCCTTGTGGGAAGCGGCCGTGGCCTGAAGTTAGGTACCATCCCGGCATTTGCCTGTAGAAGAAAAGGTAAACCACGAAAAACCACTTCGAGGATGACTGAGTGGGTAATGGGACCTCCCTCTACTCAGGTGACCTCCCGAGGACGAGTCGATCCTGTTCCAACCCTCGTACCACTTTTCAATTTTGTGGCAGAGCCAGAAATCGATCCAGCGCTTCCTTGGGTGGAAGTTAATCACACTAACCACTACACCACAGAGGTAGAAGAAAACTGGATTATTCCCAGTGAAAGTTTACCTTTAGGATATGACAGTGGATGGGTTTTGTGGAAAATGCTGAACAGGTTGCAATGTGGTGTAGCCTACGTCCAAGGTGAATTTCAAGAGATGGGGACACACTTCCGACACCACTCTGTGCAAGTACGGGGAAGAACAAACCATGGTTAAACTCCTTGCTTGTAGACTATGTCCAGCTAAGTGTACGATGAAGGACAACACATGAAGCATATGATGGTCACACAGTAATATTTAACGCAGAGTTTTTATAACCTACTACTGACGGTTATGGTTTGATTGTTTATAATACCAGCTAAATATTTACCTTTTGATATTATGCTTAATACGTTAATATTGTACTTTTTAAGACTGATGTAGCTCATGACACTATTAATTAAACATTCTTCTGAAACTTAACCACTCTATGGCTATATACGATAGTGGAAGGCGATTCATGTTCAGAAGAAGCCATAAAGTAATGTTTTTCCGGTAAGAAGATCTTCCTAGGTGAAGTAGTAGCAGTAGTAGTAATATAGTACGCTTTTATCTTTCTTTCTCTGTCTTACTCCCATTCACGTGGAAAGATCAATATTTTCAGCACGACGAATAGGAAGGAGAGCATGCGGCTGCTGGCGAGGCGGTTGTCATGGCGACCCTCGCGCCGCATTACTCTGACGTCACAGCGCCCTCCCATAATTGCTGTAGCTCTTTGCAGGCTATTATGAAAACTTTTCAGTCCTCTATACATGATGCTCTGAAACATATTGGAGGTAATCAAGGGAGTGGATTGTGCACTCCAAAACAACAAAAGAATTCCGTATAAACAGGTGCCCTGTGTTAGATTGCTTGGGAGCTGTGCCTGTTTTAGTTATCAATTGGAATGGGAGGTGGGAGTTTGGAGTCAGGTATGCCATTACGGGCATTGTAGTACCTTACCAGCTTGTAGAACAACGTTGATAGTGAATACGCCGAATGCCTGGGGAGTTCAGATGTGTCCACCAATCAATGAGGCACGGTGTTTAGGCACATGGTGGATATTTTTCAGGACTTTTTGTAGCTCCTGGGGGAAATGCAACTTTCCCAGAACATATTTATAAGACTGACGCTGAAATAGCCTTTGTTAATGAACAGGAGAACTACCCATCACAGAAAATGCTAAGCACCAATTTGTTGTTGGTCAGATGTCTGCGAGTGAGCACATCCCGAGTACGTCGCTGTGTCATTACGTGTGAGTGAGTGAGTGAGAGGACCAGACGAGTTTAGTTACCAGTTGAATGCAACACAAAGTGATGCTCACGATAAAACAGCACGTGTTACTTGTCAAGAGTTAGCGAAGCACGATTTGAGGAAAATCTGCGCTGAATTGTCAGCACAAGACTTTAAGGCTGGAAGTGTTTTGGAAAAACCTCCAGCAAAGTCTACAATACAACACTTAGTGACAAAATGACGTGAAACGTGTTTTGTCGCGAATAAGATCATTGCTTGAGTAAAATCCGGTGAAATATGAACGCCGTTTATTTGTGCAAGTGGGAATTAGGAGATCGTCGTGTGGAATCATTATCAAAATGGACCTGCATGTGTATCCTTACAAATTTACTGTTGCGCATGCGTTAAATTGTTGAGACGAACCTTCGCGTGTTGAGTTCTGCCTGTGGTTTCTGAGTGAAGTATGGAGTCAGGACGTTTGGATCCTCAGTTTTTCATTTCTTCAGATGAGGCCATTTGCAGCATATTCTATGTTCATTAACAAGAGTCAGTCCCACGTCAGTCTCGCGTCAGTCCTATTGTAAATATTTTCCAGGACAGTTTTATGTTCCACACCCGGTACATTAAACATTATAATTAAACCTAGTTTGCGCCCATTTTCCAAATTGTCATTTGCTTTTTAGTCCTAGATCTAAAAAAGTGTTATATATATTCTAGGACAATATGCATCCTATCCTATCCAATACTTGAATTAGTGCTTATTTTCTCTTATTTTCTTTCACCACATCTTTTGAATTTAAAAAAAATTCTGTCCAAACCGGTTGGAACCATTCTATTGTAAAGAATTCTTTCCCTTTTACAATTTTTGTTTGGAATCACTACCCGGGTAATTGATCCGAAGTGAGTGTGTTTCCCTACATGCTTTTCAACAAATGTGTCTCTTTCACTATTTCTCTTTGACCTTTTTTCTTATAGATACCCATTAGCCACTACATCATGCATCTTACTTCTCTACTTTTTTACGGTTTTGTTTAACGTCGCACCGACAAAGACAGATCTTACAGAGTCGATGGGACAGGAAAGGGCTAGGAGTGGGAAGTAAGTGGCCGCGATCTTAATTAAGGTACAGCTCCAGCATTTTCCTCGTGTGAAATTGGGGAACCAAGGAAAGCCATCTTTAGGGCTAAAACCCGCCAACTCCCGAATTCAAGCTCAGAGCTGCGCGACCCTAACCGCATGGCCAACGCGCTAGGTTCTTCTCTATTCATTTTGAATCTCTTTATCCTAGTAATCTTCCATTCCTATTGTACCTAGTATTGTCCTTTGCATCTTGATTACCTAGTAATCATCGTGTAGATGTTTCATCTGCTGTTGGTATGCCAAATTCAATATTTCCCTCCCGTTTTCAATTCCTGAGCCTCCGCAGCTCAGGTGGCAGCGCGCTAGTCTCTCCCCACTGGATTACGTGGTTCAAATCCCGGTCACTGCATGTGTGATTTGTGCTGGACAAAGTCGAGGCCGGACAGGTTTTCCTCCGAGAACTCCATTTTTCCTTGCCACCTTTCATTTATGCAACACTCTCCCATATCATTTCATCTGTCAGTCATTAATCATTGCTACAGGGGCGTGCGACAGGCTTCGGCAGCCGGCACAATTCCTATCCACGACGGTAGATGGAGGCTTCATTCATTCCTTTCCCTTACCCGGTCGATTGACCGGAAACAGGCTGTGGATTTTCATTTTACCCTTCTTAACCTTAACGAATACTTTGTCACCTTCTCAGCTGCATCCAATTGTAAACTTTCATAAAATTCTGACCTCACTTTTACATGTACATTCTCGTATCCCCGTTATTACATTTTTCAGAACTTGATATCTATTACCTCTAGTTCCTTATTGCCTTCTTGAATGCCTCATATTTATTCCCCGTACAATGCTCTGAATTTCACAGCGAAGTTAGAAATTTTTTTTTCTGCAGTGTATGTTGCCATTACTAATTGTATAATTCCGCGATTTAAAAAAATATGATTTACTTCTTTTATACATAAAACTGTAGCATAGCAGAAAATTCATGGTAGATAACAGATTAGGAGAAACAACCACATTTTCCCAACACCATCTTACATACCAAATATTTAACTGTTTCCTGCTCCTAGTGTTGTAATTATAAAAGAATAATGAGGTGTCATCCCTCACCTTTGCTCTGGTTTGCTCCATTAAATGAGGCGACAAAACCATGTAATATATCAGCAGCGCAAGAGCGTCGTGACGCTATAATGAGATGACGCTTGCCTAATGGAGTGGTGGCATGAACACACAGATTAGCATGGGAAAATCACTGTACCCGTCAGTGGCAATATTTAGTGATTGGTTTCATTGAATTAAGTAAGAGTTACGTTCAGCGTTATGAACTTCGGTATACGTTAATGAAAAGTGATATAACTAACAGTTATCTTCCGGATTATAAACTTCAGTTTATCCTGACAGGTTGTAATAATAATGTTATTCTTTCTTACGTCCCACTAACAACTTTTAGTGTTTTCGAAGACGCTGCGATGCTGGGATTTAGTCCCGCAGGAGATTTTTATGTCCCAGAAAATTTACCGACACGAGGCTGACGTATTGGAACGCCTTCAAATACCACCGAACTGAGCCACGAGCGTACCTGCCACGTTGGGTTTAGAACGCCAGCGCCTCAACCGTCTGAGACACTCAACACGGTCCTGACAGGTTGAGATACTATTGTTGGTGTAGCTAACAGTTAACTTCGGTCTGAAGTGATGGATAGTGGATACTATGGTTGTTATAAATGATAATTATCTTGAAGATTTTTTTTTTGCTATTTGCGTTACGTCGCACCGACAAAGATAGGTCTTATGGCGACGATAGGAGAAGAAAGGGCTGGGAGTAGGAAGGAAACGGACGTAGCCTCAATTAAGGTACAGCCTGGTGTACCACGGAAAACCATCTTCAGGGCTGCCGACGGTTGGGTTCGAACCTACTATATCCCGAATACTGGATACTGGTCGCACTTCAGTGACTGCAGCTATCGAGCTCGGTATCTTGAAGATGATAACCCTCAGTTTATCCTGTTATGTTGTGAATTCTGTGGTTGATATTACTAACAGTTATCTTAAGGATTCTAAACTTCAGTATGTCCTCACAAGTTTCGAAGACTGCTGTTGATATTAACTAACAGTTATCTTAAGGATTCTAAACCTCAGTATAAAGTCATGGATAGTGAATAATGTGGTTGATATAACTAACAATTTTGATGATTATAAACCTCAGTCTATCCTCACAGGTTATGAAGACTGTGATTAATATAACTAACAGTTATCTTAACATCAGTCTATCCTGACAGATTGTAGATACTGCATTTGATGTAACTAGCAATGATCTTGAGGACCATACATTTCACATCATTTGACGAGCTGTAGTCGTGCCCAGTGTTTTGGCGCATGAATCAAATGACGATCTCCTTTCGCAATATAAGTCCTCACAATACCTACTCTAAGGAACTGTAGGCATGCACTGGAGGTAGGCAATGCTCTCTGTATTTCTGTGTGACACTGAGATTGTTGAACAACATATTATTTTTATCGGTACCTATTTTACAGCAGAACCTGCATCCCGATAATTACGACGAGAGTTTGAAAGCGCTTGTAGACACTGATTTACATGGCGATTTTGGTAATAATGACGTTTTGGGAAATGAATCCTAGTTCTAGGGTATGTGATAGCAACAGCGAAATTTACTCAAGTAAGCAGAGCATTGAGTATGTCCCTACAGGTTCTTCCAAACGTGCTCAAACGGTGACACAAACGAACCGTAGTGATTGGAATTTGGAGAATGAAGATAAATTTTCTTTTCGTGGATACACAGTGTTTCATGAATAGTTAAGAAAATTTTACAGTCCGCTCACCGTCCGAAATGTTTGAAATGTATTGAAATCAAACATTTGTACCAAAGCCGTTCAAGCAATGAAGTTTGGATAAGTCATAATTTTCAGTGGCATGAATGAGAAGTTTGCGTGAAATATCTTCATTGGTTTGTATTTTACGCCTGTTTCTTGTGTGACAGGTATGCTCAAACTGCTAGTGGGCGAATTAATTCCGATTCCTCAATTTACAATGTGGCCATTTATTATAACTTGAATGGTTTCAGTTCATATATTTTACAGTCATTTTAAAGATTACAAGTCTCAGTCTGTGCAGACTCGGTTAATATAACTTAGAGCAATCTTGAGGATTATAAACCTCAGTCTATCCTGGCAGGTTCTAAATACTGCGGTTGGAGTAACTAACAGTTATCGTGAGGATATAAACCTTAATCTATGCTGACAAGTTGTGAATACTTCAGCTCATATAATTGTTACCTTGAGGGTTATACAAATCAGACAATGCTATTATACGTAGTAGAGTAATTAAATTCGTGGACAGGCCATCTAGTGTCGCTGTGGTGCACTACAGGATGTTGCTGTGCCAGTTCTTCGCTAGTCCGAGCTAGAGGCAGTTGCGTGCTTAGAGTATAAGCAGAACTACGGTCTCTGTTGTGAAAGGTAGTCGAATGTCAGCGGTGGAACTTGAGAATGTCGTAACTTGAGCAAAGGGGAAATTTCAAATTCTGCCAAATCTCGGAAAATCCGCTATCGAAACGTTTGAGATGATGAAGTCGAAATCACCCGGATCGCCACGAAAGGGAAAAGACGCGAAAATACGGGTGAAAAGACTATGAAATGAAATTAAATGTCGTATGGCTTTTAGTGCCGGGAGTGTCCGAGGATATGTTCGGCTTGCCAGGTGCACGTCTTTTGATTTGACTCCCGTCGGCGACCTGCGCGTCGTGATGAGGATGAAATGATGATGAAGACAACACATACACCCAGCCCCCGTGCCAGCGAAATTAACCAATGATGGTTGAAATTCCCGACCCTGCCGGGAATCGAACCCGGGACCCCTGTGACCAAAAGCCAGCACGCTAACCATTTAGCCATGGAGCCGGACGAAAAGACTGTGTGATCCTTGAACTGTTAACTCCAGTTCACGAACATATTGACTGTAGTACGTACACAGGTGTACAATGTGTTGCCTACACTGTAGGCGTCAGTCCAAGATGTTATTGACTGTAGTACATAGTGTACGACGTGTTGCCTACACTGTAGGCATCAGTCCAAGATATTATTGACTGTAGTACATGGTTTACGACGTGTTGCCTACACTGCAGGCACTAGTCCATGAACTTATTAACTGTAGTAGTATATTATTATTTCGGTAAAAATGAATACGCGTATGGTTTTTAGTGCTGGGAGTGTCCGAGGACAAGTTCGTCTAGCCAGGTACAAGTTTTTGAATTGACGTCCGTAGGTGACCTGCGCGTCGTGATAAGGATGAAATGATGATGGAAACAACACATCCACACAGCTCTGTGCCAGCGAAATTAACCAATTATGGTTAAAATTCCAGACCCTGCCGGGAATTAAACCGGGGACACCTTTGACCAAAGGCCAGCACGCTAACTATTTAGCCACGGAGCCAGACATTATTCCGGTTAATACAATTTACAGATAAGTAGCACGTGGTTATTCTTTTGAAGCCTCAGTTGATGCTAGTATCTTCCTACTTTGAAGGTGGTGGTATGATACATCCAGAGTATCTCATGGTTGTCGTAAGAGGGAATAAAAGGGGTAGCCCCTAGAGGCCCCAGAAATGAATATGTTGGTTGGTGCCCACAGGACCCTCAGCGGAGTCTGCTATTGCTTCCACTTTCAGGTATCTCAGCACAAATTAGTATCAGAGATCCTTTGATAGCAAGATGAAGATTAGGTCGCGAAATGTACTCAACATACTGTAGCCTTTTTTCTGCCATTTCCCTGCCTACCTTAAGTAATACGCTAATTGAATGTGTTGTAACTGTATTACAATGGCATTCATGTCCGACTCGTTGGCTGAATGGTCAGCGTACTGACCTTCGGTTCAGAGGGTCCCGGGTTCGATTCCCGGCCGGGTCGGGGATTTTAACCTTCATTGGTTAATTCCAATGGCTCGGGGGCTGGGTGTTTGTGCTGTCCCCAACATCCCTGCAACTCACACACCACACATAATACTATCCTCCACCACAATAACACGCAGTTACCTACACATGGCAGATGCCGCCCACCCTCATCGGAGGGTCTGCCTAACAAGGGCTGCACTCGGCTAGAAATAGCCACACGAAATAAAAAAAAAAAAAAAAAAAAAAATGGCATTCATTAAAGTATCGTTGTTATTCCAACAATGGATTTGCAATGAATCACATCCGATATTGATTAATATCGTACGCGGAACAATCATGAATCGATAAACAAAGCACTCAAATAAACATTGACCCAACGTCCAATACTCCATTCCTCAGTTAAAATTTCACAAACTGCACAATCACCGACCTAGATTTAATATAAAATTACTTCTGTTAATGTTAGTCCTAATATTATAATAAATTGAGTTCATTTCCGGTGTTTTAATGTGTCGTCTTGGAGGTTTAAAGTTTAGCGTAGGACATTTTTTTGGACTAAAAAGTGCTGTTATAGACCAAAGACTTAGTAAGTGTTCTGCGTGAAAAACGGCCGCGTATGTGGGATGGGCAATCGTGGTGGGACTGCCTCGTCTCCCAGTCCTCTCGCTGCCCAGGCTTCGTCTACACATCGTGTTAAGCACAATGCGCACTTTCTGAACCCAAAATGTCAAGCGCGAGTTAGGAGATAGCAAACCTGGAAGAGAAAGGACGCGCGATAAGAAGACCTCCCACTCTACCTACAGGACGAGACCCGCTGGTCACTCAGAAGGACGTTTACTAAGTATTTGGATTATATCGCAATATTCGGGAACCGAGCATTGTAGATCTCTATATGGTATTTTCGTAACTATATTTCACTACGCCGTAATATCAATATTTTCGTTACAGTGATGTACATCTTGTTACGAAGCACTTTGTTTGTTTTTAGATTTTGTCGAAGTTCCCGTAGATGGCACGACTGGGCTGAGTAGAGTACGCTTCTACTTAACTAGCATTGCAGCTAGACATTCGCGAGGCGACGAGGCTGGTCCCATGGTCCTACATTCGGCATTATTTTGTTTACCTAATCCCAGATAAAAACGAAGTACGAAGAGTACAAAGAAAACTATAGTTTTAATCAATATATATCACTATATACGGCGTTTCCAAAATAAACTGCATATTTCAGGGTTGAATTCCTCACACACATACATAGAGAAGGGAAAAATGTATACACACACAAGGGATACGGAAATGCTCACTTTCTTGGCCTCCACGATCACCTGATCTAAACCCGTCGGAATTATTTTTTTTGGGCTTCGCAAATTCCTTGGAGGATGAAGCAACACTATGTAGTATAACTGTAAGGTGTTTTCAAGCAATACGTGAAACAGCGGGCATAATCGAGCGTGTTCGTAACTTCATGCGACGAAAAGCACCAGACCGCAAGAGGCGGGCATTGCGAGGCAATGCTTAGATCGTGGATATTTAGGCAGTAATATCTTGGAATGCAAACAAGTTTGGCCGGTAGAAAATGTGGTCTAGCCCACTATTCGGTAATGTAGCGAGAGTAACACAAGTTCTAGGGGGGTTCTAATATTACGGGCTCCTAATGTTCATGCAAATCTCAAAGTAGAACTGTTGTCCGGGATAGAGTATACTGGAACATCCCCCATACTCGCCAGATCTCAATCCTCCAGATTTCTTCCTATTCCCACGACATTTAGGCTCTAGTATTGACCACAGTACATGTAAGCTAGCTCACACCACCTGACGTTATAGACCACGACAGTGTCAGATATCTCAGACAGTCGCAGGGCTCATGTTCATATACACTTTTTTCCTTCTTTATATGTGAAGAATCAAATCCTGAAATTGCATCATATAATTTTGAAACATTCTACGTAAATTCAAAGAATCAGGTGGATGAAAATTCAAAGACATTTTTCACACTAAGATTCATTTGTGATTTAAAGAATGTTGCTCTTAAAGAGATGAGTTCTAAAATATTGAGTGAACAGTTCATCCACTTCAATCTCAAACCAGGTCAGTTCATTATATCAGCAGAGCAAGATCCAATTATAGAAAGAACTGCGAATAATCTGCCAGCCACGCGGATGTATTGTATGCCAAGTAATTATAATGTGTCTCCCTCTAGAGTGTGTTTGTTTCCACGTATTTCGTTGTTCACAGGTCGATAATGGATAGCTGGAGTAATTATGAGCAGTGAGAAAGGAACTAGAAAAAGCTAAGATAAACTGGGTCAGTACTGAGTTAGTAGAGGCGTTCCATGGTAAAACTTGCCTTATTCAAATTTGCAAAATTTTTCGGAAACGCAAAAGCCCAGTAAGTTATTTTAGATAGATACATATATCGTTTTTTTTGTCCGTGGCGAAGTTAGGGTTTCTGGATCTCTCTTACCCTTAACCACATAAATATTAAAATTAACTTCCCAGAAGTAAACCATAACTTAATTTCATCGATTGCAAATGTTGAAAACATTTAGGCACTTTAGACATTTTCAATTTTGAAATTACCAACGTTTCGCCCCAGTGTACCAGTGGCATCACCAGATGGTGACACCACTGCAAGGCTCTTATGTACGACAATGCAGTGTCGGTGCACTAGGGGAAGCATGTACCTCCACTTGTATAAATGCCTCAACGTCGCAGTAGCCGCCAGCGTCTTGGAAAGGTGTAGCACTCTAACTGATGATCTCACTGCTACACTGGGGCGAAACGTTGATAATTTCACGATTGAAAAGACCTAAAAATCTTAAATGTTTTCACATACATATTATTACATACACACATTAAAAAGCTTATTAAAATTTCAAATTCTAAGAACTACACAATAAAAATAATGCTTGAGACGAAAACGAACAAATGCCCTTTGGTTTAAAATCTATATCGGTCTGTGAAAAGCAGGGGTCCAAACAAAATTCGAATTAAATTAAATTAAAATTAAAGGAATATTCCTTTCCGAAAACCTCGGAGCCTCCTCTTCAAAGGGGAGGTGATAAGTTGTCACGCCACGGTCGGTGGTATTTAATTCACGAGGAGGATGTGTCCCAGGCTTCGCTTTCCCTCCAGGAGTATCCATCATTCTCGAAATATGTATTGGAATAAAATAATTGTGCTGAATTAATAGAATGCCATTAGATACTTAACAACGGACAAAAAATGAATCAGAAATACGGAGGGTTGCTCCAGTTAAATTTGAACGATTTTGACATACATTTTGTCCTAGGCGATGCATTTTCTCCAGATCCGGTTATGCTCGATGTGAGAGCCACGGCGAGGACTATTACCTTACATCACAATTTCCACTGTAGAAGACTTTGGTGGAGCACAGGAAGAGGAATATTGTCCTATACATCCTTGCACACTTTCCAAAGACACTCAATCCATTAGAGAGGCATCCGTGGATTTGACAGGGATGTCACTAATTGATATAACACGGATACCCGTCTCTGTTTCTTTTCTCTCGTAGTAGGTGACTGATGATCTGGCAGTATGACGGGATGCTTTATCCATGTGGATCCAGACATTTGGAGCATCCTGACCATACAGCCGATGGACATCTTCGTCAAAATAGGGCTCCATGACATTCTTCTGGAAGTAGGTAGCATTGATCTTCACATATTTCGGCATTCTTCGGATTCTGAGTTTACCCCGGGCACAGTATCCTGCCACCAACATGAAACCTTAGCAAATTTTTCTTTGATTTTCTTGACGAAGTTTCAGTGCCTCTCTTGGACTTTTGGGCAACAATAAATGGCCTGGGGCTGGTTGGTGTCATCCAGATCAACCAAAGCTTCATTCGACTGCCATTTATCCCCTGCTAGGTAGTTTTCGTATAATTTTCTGGCATTAGTGAAACGTTCTCTAACGTGCCTTGCTTTCAAAGGATGTCCACGTGCTTTATGTCCCTATACCTGGTACAGATCTTCATTAATAATACGGTAGACTGTACCTTTAAATGTGCTTGTGTGGTTGGCAAGATGTCTTTGAGTTGTTGGATTTTCCTTCAGGACAGCAACCTTTACCTTCTTAATGCTGTCCGGAGTCCTGGAGGGTGGAAATCTCTTCAGCGGCAGTTTTCTTCGAACTTGTTGTTTCTGGCGGGAAACCATTCTGATGTAATTTTATCACATTGCCTACAGAGGACTTCCTAGTGTTAAGACCTTTGATTTTATACTGTTATACAAGCCTTCATAATGAGAAATTAGCAGCGGAAAGGCTAACAAATGTAGCCCTGCCATATTTCTGCAATTCGGCAGGCCATGAGGCAACAGTGGTATCATATGACTGTACACGGCACTTTTCTAAACCACACTGATTATACAGACCAAAAGAAACGACATGAAGCTGCTTCTAGGAGCGGCACATGCGCTTAAGGTCCCGTCCTGTATTAACTGGGGCAACCCTCCGTAGAATATAACTCACACAGGACTGCTTGCGACAATATCTAACTCAGAAGTGAGAGGTTTGGCAACTCTACGCAACACGAGCCGGCCAGCAGGCTTATCTCCATGGTAACCGCAGTGGGCCCACCCTCGTTTCCACGGCAACCATACCCAACCCGTCACTCCCTCCATCCCGTCCAGGCAGACAGTAAACGGAACTGCCTCACAGAACTGTCATAACTCAACCCTTACTATTACGACCTTATAACCCTATCCCATGACTTTCGGTATGCCATTGTATTTCTTAAAGCCTTCAGACAATTAAAGGAGTTTCCTGGATTTAGTCGGTTCCTGAGATCCGTGTATGTAAAAAAAACTGTCACATCCGGAAATGTGATATTTTCTGACAACAGATAAGGAGCGGTACTGTTGTGATATTTAAACATATTTAAAGTACACTTTTGTTGTACGAACATACACTGCCGGCCAGACAAAGCATATGTACCCGCACGAATACGTTTGTTTATTGACACAATATATTACTGTAAACAAGATTCGAAGGTTTTCGGGAAACGGTGACGAGTTTATGTTCGACATTCAGCATCGGAAAATATTCATTCTACTGTATTACACCTGCAGTGAAACATGGAAGGGGCTTTGTAATGGTAGATTTTTGTCACATTCAGTTGTGTTGGTAGACTGCACCAAGTTCAAGGAGCACTGAACATATATCGTTATGTTCTTTCGTCTGGACAACAACGTTGACTTGTCCTCCAACAAGACAATGACCCCGCTATTGCATAAATTATCTGCAAAATAATCCGAACTCTGGAGAATTGTTTTTAATGGAATGGCCCCCACAATCCCCGGACTTAAATCCAATTGAGATGCTGTGGGAGGAGGTAGATCAGCAATTCCGAAAAGAGTGTCCTTCTTCTTCGGAAAAGCTGTAGGACATCTTGCATATTACCTGGAAAAGTATACCTGCATCAGTGTTAGAAAAATTTGTTCTGAGAATTTCGAGAATAGTTAAAATTGTACTTGCAGCAAAGAGGGGTTTCTTTGATGTGTTCTGGTGATCTGTGGAAGTAAATGTGTACAAACTGTCTACTTCTTGCTCAGACGTAATGGAAAAACGTAGTTTTATTGTAAATTATTAATTTTAGAATATAAATTTGTCAATACCTTGCATGGGTATGTTGTTTACTTTTAACCTCAGTCAATTTTTTAACCGTTCAATGCTTGTCCGCAAACGTTTGGTCGGCAGAGTGTACATCAACAATAATAAAAGGAAGTGTGTTTGTGTGCGATGCCCAGCCAAATCTACAACATTCAGAGATGTGAAATTTTTAAAATACGTAGGTACAGCATTTCACTGATTACTCATGGCCGTGTCAAGGAACAACTCCTACTCCAAGAAGTTAAGCTGACAACGTCATTAACAAGCAAACTTTATAAGACTTTACATCATTCTACAAATTTACAATTCTATCGACATGACATGCCTGTAATGCGAGGGGGCGGGGGGGTTGGTCAACTATACGATAGAGCTTTTGAACAAATTGGAATCGCGTGGAGCACCATAGAACATCCTGGAGCGAACGTTTGTGACACCGATTATCCTTCCCCCTGCAACGGAACACGACTCTCAGTCAAGAAAGTGATGCCGAATATTATTGAAGCCACTATCATGACTGGACATGACGCGGGCGAAGTAGTATTCATTCCTCGGATTCAAATCATCCCTCCGGATATTCCGTTTCGATTTAGATGTCAGCAGTTCCCCGTTTATTTAAGTTTCACTATGTGCATCAACAAGGCACAGGTACAATCGCTTGAAGTTGTAGAGCTCAACCTTTAGAACCTGTGCTTCTCCCATGGTCAGCTGCACCTGGGTTATTCCACTACGCGGAAGCTCTATAAGCAACAATGAGTTTATTTGTAATACGGATGTTTTATGCCTTTGCTGGAGAGACCTAGCGTTTACACTGCACTATGTCTTCTGGTATGGGCTAGAACGTTGACCTGTCTCAGTCCCATCCTTGGCTTTGACAATATGAAAGTGACTGAGGTATGAACGATGCTGGTAATAACCATTCCTTATGCAGCCAGTTCCTGCTATGAATGGTGTTAAAATGTCACTATTGGGTCGGTTGATGCATGCTTTTCAGTGAACTAGGCAGACTGATATGTAACAGCAACTTCTGCCTCAGTAAGGAAAGCAACGGGAAACTATATCATTCCTCATTTCCTTAGTACCGGTACGCCTTTTCAGTGATGTCTAGGTCAGGTAGTGGTGGAGCTGTTGAGGATCCAACCACCCTTCGGGTTGTGGACTGAACATATCCATACGGTCTTTTGTATTGTTCTTATATTATTCGTATCATCCACCAACCAGGTATCTTAAGCATTGAAAGTAACACCATTATTAAAAATAAAGTAACGTATTTTATACAATTTATGTAAAAAAACATGCTGGTATATTATCATTAGGTGAGAAAAGAAAATATGAATGCCTTTAAAGCAGTTATTATCACCACCACCACATCTCACATTGGATCATAATACCAACAATACTCCCCACACCGTGAACACGAGATAATAATGTACTTTGCGCGCACTTCGCCAAAACTGTGGCTTTAAAGTAACATCTCTTCAACTGGTCAATTAGTTCACCCTCTCATAATATTTGAGATTGGCACAACGCACTGCTGTACCGGATGCCAAAAGGGAGATAAGGGAATGGATCGTTAAAGGCTAAAAGAAGAGCCAAATGTTGTTCACTCTGTGGACAGTGGCGATAGAATACGTCGACGAGTCTCTTGTCTATCGGGATAAGTGTGAGCTTGGTTGGCGATCAAGCGGTCTGTTGCTTAGGTGTTTGCACTAGTGTATGGCAGCCTTCTCGTTTTGAACTGTCCCGTCTGACCCCATTGATCATTTCTTATCCTCTTTCGAGTTACACAGCTTTTCTCCGTATTTTGCAGAGCTTAACTCCCTGTAACAAAGAGCTTGAAAAATCTCGTATCAAGTGAACCACGCTCTGCTACTCAGTCCAGAATTAAAATCTTTGAACTGGCCGGGAAACGAACCAAGGACCTTGGAATAAGAGACAGGTGCGCTACCTCTACATCCCATGGTTAGCTAATAATAACAACAACAACAACTAGAGAACTGGTGATGTTCCTCAGCAATCGTTATGAATTGGTCAGATAATGTGTTTTGATATAAAATTGGTCGATGCGTTACCCAGGTACCTTTTTGAATGTTTAATCATATGATGCAAATTCCCTGTTAATTTAATTGTGTGTCAAGTAAATTTTTATTTTTTGTTGTAAAGTTGAATGATATTTTACGAAGACGGTTTCAGAGTTATTGTTGTGTGTTAAAATTAAAATTCTAGTTTTAGATTATTTTCATTCGTGCGGAGTTTGTTCTTCTTGTAGCCCGTATTGTGCGGGAAGTATATATTCCTTTCAGATAAATATTAAAAATAAGTGATAACCTGTATTTAGGCGTCGCGTTATGGGTATGATTAGAGTTGGATTCTTATGCATTAATAGGTTAGAATGCAAAGTTTCTGAAGCGAGCAGCAAGTATAGCCTACCTTCACAACGATTATGCTATGGGGTTTGTATAAACATTAGGGGTACGGCCCATCAGAACTCCTATAATTTATGTTACTCGTGCTACATGACGGAAGAGCGGGTGGCCGACACTTCCTATTAACCAAATTTAGTTTACAATCTAACCTGTTACGGCATGAAAATCCGGGCTTTGGGTATGATGTATACTATTCCAACTGTCACTGGAACTGTCACCAATCAGCGTATCGAATCCGAGAACTAGTCTCGGTCACTTGGACTTATTCTTCTTCAACCCTTCTGACCCTCATGCCTAAGGCGGCTGAACTAGAACTTAACGGCATCATCATCATGTACTAATGGTAATGCCTTGTCGCTGTAGCCACATCTGAAGATCTTCTGCTAGCCTTGTCATGTTGCTATGTGAACCACATGCCAGTTCCTGATGTATGACATCCTTGGTTATCCCCCCGGGTCTCTTTCCCAGTACTTCGCCTTCAGTGATGGTTTGGAGAAGAGAGTCTTATCTGAATACGTGTCTAAGGAACTTTGTTTTCCCTCCTCTTTATAGTATTTAGTAAACATCGATCCTTCGTTCAGTTCCTTAAAACAAAGTCATTTGTTTCTTTATCTGCCCAACTTGTTTTTGTAATTCTTCCTCCAAAACCACATTTCACATTTCTTCCTTGTTCCCTTAATATCCAGGTTTCGCGCGCATACAGTAGCATACTCCAAACAAAGGTCTTGAGAAATTATTTTCTGGTCTCCAAACTGAGATGCTTGTTTATGTTTTGCTTACACTATACTTTTCTTGATTTCTGAAAGGGATCTGTTATCAGATGTAATTACGCTATTCAAATAGGAGAATTCTATGACTTGTTCTGTCGGTGTGTTATTTAATTTTAAGTGTTTTCTGCCTGCAGGCTTCTTTTTGTCTACTATCATGAATCTTCTTCTTCTTCTTCTTTCCGATGAGGCCTGCACGTGCCAATTTCAATTCAGTTCTTCATACTTTGTTGTTTTCTCTTCCGTTCCTTCCAATATTCTTTCGTCCTTTCATTATGCTGTTTCTTTCTGTCATCCGACCACTTCGCACCAGGTTTCTTGTTGAATCTTCCTTGAAATCCTTCCATACTTACTACCCTCTTTCTGAAAATCCCTCTGCCCATAGTTTCTTCTTCTCTTATATTATTTATTTCTAAATATTTTTTGCTTCTTGAATCCAGCTAGTTGTTGTCTTTTTGTCCCAAAGGTACTTGCAAATTCTTTTTCTTAATCTAGAATAATCCATTCTGTAAATATATCAAAAAATTGTTATATCCTTTTTATTGTGGTTGATGTTATATTTTCTATATACCTGTATATTTCATCATTAAATCTCAATTTCCATACTTATGTTGTTTTCACAGCTCCTAAGATTTTTGTCATGATTCTCGTTTCTAGTACCTCAAGTTTACTTAATCTAAAGTTTAGTAGCACGCATTTTATTTTGATATTTATTTTCTTTATATTTATTCTTAGTTTAAATTTTTTCTAAGGTTTTGTTGAATGTTCTTAGCACCCTTGTCATATTCCTTTCAGAATTACCTAAGAGACCATCACTATTCATCTTAGCCACCCCGAAAAGTATGGTTTTCACGCTAACATAAGTTGTTTTCGATTAATTTCTACATGACACTTCTTCCCCATTCCATTCTTATAGGTGCAAGGGGTGATCTTCCACGCACAGAATTTCTCTCCAAATAGTATTAAGTCATATGTGTACCAAGTTTGTTTGAAATTTCTATTTGCCTATAGTCGCCTGTCATTTTTTTTATCGTTTACCTTTACTTAACGTAAATATATTACTCCTTAACTGCATGCAACCCGTTACGTACAGAATGTATTGCGGGCTAGTGCAAGCCTTTGCAAGGATTATGGGAGTGATCATTAGAGCCCGGAATTTTGTGCATTAATATGTTAGAATGCAAACTTACGGAAGCGAGAAGCAAGTATAGTCTACCTTCACAACAACTATGCTATGGGGTTTGCATATACATTAGGGGTAAGGCCCATCAGAACCCCTATAATTCATGTTACTCTTTCTACACTATGGAAGAGCGGGTGGCCGACATTTCCTACTAACCAAATTAGTTTACAATAGAACCTATTACAGCGTGAAAATCCGGGCTTTAGTGATCATATAGTGATTTGAGTTTAGGATTACACAAAGTTGACTGAACTTAGAGACCAGACGCACGGACTGGACAAAACTTTTGAAAGATATAGGTAATACTAATAATTCAGTATCCAAGAATGATAAACTGAAACAGTACAGTATACATAGTTGTACGGGAATAGAGAAAAGCTGGTGCACCAACCCAACGTCTGGGGCCAAAACTGAAAGGCATAAAATTAGACTGCTTAGCATTTGCTGATGACATTGCACTAATTGCCCAAGATATCTCTGACGCACATAAACAACTTGAACTACTACAAGAACAAGCAGCGAAAATTGGATTACAAATCTCGTTTGGAAAAACAAAATTTATAACCGACATCAAAATCGCATCAAATGAACTTCTAATTGGCAATAACACGATCTTTAGAGTAAGCGAATTTAAGTGTTTAGGTGAGTGGATTACATTTTTCTTAAGAAAGCCTTTCTTTCTTTCTTTCTGTCTTTCTTATGCTAGTCTACAATTTATGTCCTCCTTACTTCTGCCATCGTTTGTTATCCTACTACCCAAGTAGCATTTTCCATTTACTTCATTTGAGGCGACACTCCAGAGATAAAAATCGATATTTTGGTCATTTTTTTACTGAAATTGAAAGGATTGAGTTTGTTTTTCTTGTCACGAAGTTAATCCGCTGAATTCAAACAATTTGTCACTGTAATAATACTTTGTTTTCCAATTGTAATTTTACATTAAAATCCCATTTTTCTCCCATAATATTCTGCCAAATGTAACAAAATTTGTATGGTGTATTTATCAAAGCTATATTTAAAAACCTTCATATGGAATTTTCGATTGCAAACATTTTCAAGTAGTAGGGATTTTTTGGTCCAAAATTTTAGAACGTAAAAATTACACAAAATTCAGTACGATATATCTCTTTGTATACATTATGTACAGAAATATCGATAGGTAGTGGTTTTAAAACAAGTATTATCTACATGATTGAGAATTTACATTAACATGTTAATTAAATTTCATGTAAAAAATTGAATTGAAAATTTCAAAATAAAATTTTATTTTCTAAAACTATTGATTGCATATGAAAGAAAAGTTCGTGATATATCTACTTTTATGTAGGTGACATTCCCACAAAGTTTCGTGAAAATCCACGAATTAGGTAAAATATCTTTTTATATCCGGAGTGTCGCCTGAAGACTTCATTTCCTATTTCTAGTATTTCCTGCATCATCTGACTTCATTCGATTGCGCTCCATTATTTTTGTTTATTCTCGTCTTGTACTCATTCCCCAAGGCTCTGTCCACACTATTCAGCGATTTATCCAGACTCGGATAGAATAACAATATCGTGGGAAAATCTCATAGTTCTGAATTACTCTTCTTGGACTGTGATTCATTTTCCAAATTCCTCTTTGATTTCCTTTTTCGCCTATCCATGGTAACATTGATTCCTTCCTAGAAAGCAAATAGAACGCCTTAATTTCTCTAGTTTCTGTGCCCAGTACGTGTGATATGATGATGTACTACACCGCACTGAACTCCTTAACATGGTTTTCTCTGCCATGTTACGAACGCCAACATGCCCCAGAGGTCGCTGTCAAATTTGGTTACTCAGACATGTTTACATACGCTAACTGTTGATGACAAAGTTTGTAACGCACAAATTGGACACTGCTAGAAAAAGCATCAAACTGGTTAAGTAAATAATACATTTAGCGTGGTGGACAAAGGAGAAGGACCATTTGGAGACTTCACCAAATGTAACCTAACACTTTGCTTACTCACAAGGAAAGTTGAAATTTTCTGTAACCTACTTTGCTACCGTTGTAAGTGAATGTCACTTGATCTTTCAAATATGTTGTAAGTATATTTAATACTGTCAGTTTTACAAGTTGACTTGGAATAGAAGCTGTTCTCAGGAAGTAAGAAGAAGAACTTCCGTAGAACAGAGGACGTTTCAAAGGGTAAAAGGTTTGCCGATGGCCAGAAGCACCCCAACTCAATTAAAGAAGAGGTTTATTAAGTCTTTCATTAGGAGTGTGGTGTTTTATGAAAATTGGGGAATCGAAAAGAAAGAAGATTACTATATTTGGAAAGGTTTGAAATGTGGTTGTGGAGGTGAGTAGATATATTTTACAATTTGCTTTACGTCGCGACGACACACATAAGTCTTATGGCGACGATAGTATAGGAAATACTACGAGGTAGCTAGGAGTCGCAAGGAAGTGACCGATGACCTGGTGCGAACATGGAAAACCAGGGCTACTGACAGTGGAGCTCGAAGCCGCTATATCTATTCGAAGATAGATAGATGGATAGATACGCATAGAGAGTAGTCGGAAACGAAGTGAACCGAGTATATGACCGTTAGAGCGTTGGCCTTACTGATAAGCAATTTGAAAAATTACGTCGTTATATCGTGCCGTAGTCATTTTATGAGGTGTAGAAGTTAGCAAGTCAGATAGCTTCGTGGGCGGATTTACGACGCAGTGTTGCTAAATCTGATGGTGGTGGTGGTGATTATGAAGAGGAAGCACAACTGGGCAACCATCCTATATACAACACTAATCAGAGAGGAGAAATGGAAGGAGTCTGAGACTTCGAAACTGAGGATATCAGACAAAGGAAGACAAGGGCGACGAAGAGCGTGAAACTGAAAGGCTCCCTAGGCCTCTATACGTAATACCGTCGGGGTCGGAAAAGAACAAATGTTGACCAAGAGAGGTCGGATATATTAGATGAAAGTGAGGAGCCAGGCACAAGTAAGTGGAAGCAATGCCAGGACTCAGCTAAGGGCCCGGTGGTCGCCAACCCACGCTCCAAATTTCAGAGCCTCTGGGGCTCTTTTTATTCGCCTCTTACGGCGTGGGTGGGTGTTATTCTACCGCCCCCACCCATAGGGGGATGCTAAATCTGAACATGGCTTGGTCTGGCTGGAGACCCATGCCGAGAAATGAGAATCAAACACTAACACACCTTCGTTTCAGCCAATGGTTGCTATGCGCCGAGCCTATTAGGCAGGGAGGTCCTTGTTCAAATTCCTCCCCTGGAGAAGTTTATTTCTTCTAATGATGCTCTCAAACCGGGCATAATTCACAAGCAGTTTCAGCAACACCGCCTTACAATAGCCCATCTGAAGTCGCCCGCGAAACGATCTGATTGGCTGACTTCAGCAGCTGATGAAATGACAACTGCGCTAGATATCGATTTAATTGTTTCAAATTACTTATCAGTATGACCAACGCTCTCACACTCGGTTCATTTTGTGTCATAAAAATGAAGAGGATCTAATGGAAGTTCATAGGTTATATTCAGAATGGTGATTAATCAATTAGTTGCTACTGTCATCTGAATGTATATTTCTGTAGTCCACAGCAGCCGAAGATATGCCTTGCCTTATGATAAAAGCACGGCGATATTATCATCCCCAACATCTGTTTAAAGGAGAACCTTATTTTTGATCGTGACTCTTTTGTGCAGCGTTGTTTTACCACTTTGTGTCGCATCTCCTTTAGTGTAAGAGAACATTTTTTTTGTAATCCGCATTAATGTCAATAAAGCTGATAAGCGTTTC
This sequence comes from Anabrus simplex, assembly GCF_040414725.1. Lineage (NCBI taxonomy): Eukaryota > Metazoa > Arthropoda > Insecta > Orthoptera > Tettigoniidae > Anabrus > Anabrus simplex. The sequence goes on along the minus strand of NC_090278.1, from coordinate 68,719,243 downwards.
CCTTTTACATTTGACAGTTTAAACTTCGTTCGACATCAGCTGTGCGAAGTGTACCAGGCAGGTCTCAAGACAGCAGCCACAGAGTGTTCGAAACACTTGCTTTTTCTTCCCTGAGAACGTGTCTTTATAATGAACTACTACCATCATTATTCTGCCAGATCAGCCTTCGCTGGTGCTCTGAATTATAAGAGATTCAACGTACAGCAGGAAGTTCATGATCTCTCCTGTAATAACAGCAATAGTTTGGGAATATCTTCATTCTCTGAATATCTTCTTCAGTCTCAGTTATTCTGATAGCTTATTTAGTATGTTCCATGTACTGTGCTATAATGTTAAAAGTGATTAAATTAATTTTTCGTGTTCCATATTGATTATAATAATCAAAAGGAAAGGAATCTATGTGTACGCCTATTCAATACATGCATAATTTAATAATCTCTTAGATTATTTTATACAATGGGTTCGTGTATTGACTCCTTGGGCCATCATCAGCCATAAAACTTTCACAATAGATCAAGATATAAAGCAGAATGATAATTTAACTGTGGCACTGTTCATTAAACAAAGTTCTCCACAAGGATACATCAAAGACCCTACAATAGAGACACATTGCAAGACCTCGGATATCCAGGCAGTAATAGGTTAGATTGCCAACTAATTTGCTTATTAGGAAGAAAATATTCTGTCCCGTTTTCCGTTATGTAGCGGGAGTAACATAAATTCTAGGGCTTCTCATGGGCCGTTCCCCTTATGTCTATGCAAAACCCGCATCATAACCATTGTGCAGGATAGACTATACTTTATATAAACATAATACAAGTGGAGGAACATGCTTCCCCCTAGTGCACCGTCACTGCGTTGTGCTATATAAGAGCCTTGCAGTGGTGGCTCAATGGCGTACTAGCCGAGAGCGTCTTGGAAAGGTGTACCAATCCAACTGCTGAGCCCACTGCTACACTGGGGGCGAAACGCTGGTAATTCCACGACTGGAAAAGCCTAAGGAACTTAAATGGTTTTAGACAATACTTATAACGCTCTTCGGTAATTTTGCATCATAACCGGCAATCAAGGTGAGGAAATCAATGCAGAGAAGAACATGTATGAACCGACTGTTGGGTATTTCAAAGATAAGTAGCAGTTTACAGACATATCAGTCATTGGTTTGATGATTAGTAAAAGATGCACCATCCGGAACCTTTTTCAGACTTCTGTAAGCAGTTCGGACTTCCCTAAACCTTCAATACTATCATGGCAGGTAGAGCACTGATAGGTTCAATCTCCACTTTTAGGAACTGTGTTTCTTCCTCTCAGTCGAATAACTCTCCTCTGTGTGTCGTGATCTCATGCTTAGTTTGACATTTTTTTGACGGTGTCCAACCAGCAGTCGCAATTGTCTCCTATCTTCTGCTTCCAGAATTGTCACTCGAAGCTGTGCATGAAATGTGTCTTTGATCTGGTCTGTTCATCTTCTGGGAGCCTTTCCACATGGCCCGATACCGTTCACTTTTCCTTCAACAACTAGTTTTCCAAGGCTATTTTCTTCCCTTAATACATGTCCAAAGAACTGCATGGTTCAGCGCCTAACAATAGTTCAATGTCGATTCGAAATACCAAGTTCTTCGATTATGGGGGAGTTAGACATTTTCTTCATCCACGGTATTCGTACACCCTTCGCCAGCACCATATTTCAAATGCACCGATGCACTTGGCCTTCACTTTCCGAAATTCACAGCCTTAGAAGAGACTGAAAAGTACTAAGACACAAACTAGATATTTCTTTGCATTTTTACTTATTTTTCGGTCATGCCAGATCATTCGGAGCTCATCCATAGCAAGTTTCCGATCACTTTCTCGCAGCTGCCCGTGTTGCACAGAAAGGAGCCAAGACAAAACAAATTCATTAACAACATTTAGCCCTATTAGACGACCCGAATTATAGCGAACTAGTGAGCGTTTACTGCAAACGTCTTCCAATAGTAATAAGCGTGGATGTTAATATTTCAACAGTGCCGTGGAGTGTAGTCCATTATTTAACACCATAAGGTGTTTTCTGGCATTTGCTAAAATTTTTAATGTGTTTCTCTTCTACGTAGCTAAGTCAATTAGTATCTGCAATTTTGCTCTAATTGCCATAAAGTTGTCTCTATGGCGTTGTGTGCTCACCAGCCGCTAGATGGTACCGTTCTCTACGTTTGTGCTAGGTTTCAGCGTTATCAGTAGAGCCCGAATTTTTATGCATTAATAGGTTAGAATGCAAACTAACTGAAGCGAGTAGCAAGTATAGTCTACCTTCACAATGACTATGCTGTGCGGTTTGCATGAACATTAGGGGTACGGCCTATCAGAACCCCTATAATTTATGTTACTCTTGCTACATTATGGAAGAGCGGATGGCCGACACTTCCTACTGACCTAATTAGTTTGCAATCTAACCTGTTAATGCATAAAAATCCGGGCTTTAGTTATCAGATCATTTCAGCTTGCCCTGTTGCTATATAAGGCGGCCGCGTCACTCTCTGTTTGCACCAAGGAGGAACAGCGTTCCGTAGTCCGTTTTTTGTGGCCTAAGGGTGTACTAGGAGCTGAAATTCATACAAGATATTCAGAACAATACGCGGGGACAATGTTTTGACGCAGTGTCTACCAGTGGAATAAACAGTTCAAAAGGGATCGCACGAGCGTGAAGGATGAGGAAAGATCCCGGCGTTCACCTGCAACAGTAAATGATGCCAATATTGAACAGCTGCGCGATATGATCCTGAATAACTGATGAGTACCTGTTATTGACGTGGCAAACCGAATGCACATTAGCCATGACTCTTCATGTCAAATCATGCATAAAAGGCTTAACATTCACAAAGTCTGTTCCAAAACAACTCGATGAAGAGCAGAAGCGCAAAAGTTTAATAATCTGTAAGCACCTACTGGACCGTCACGCTAACGAAGTTGAAACGTTTCTGAAACGGATCATCACCGCAGATGAAACATGGGTTGACCACTTCGAACCAGAGAGCAAACGTCAGAGCATGGAATGGAAGCATCCACTGTACTTCCATTTCCTCCTTTAATTTCTTGTCTCTGCCTTGGCTCTTTAGACTTTAGTAATAACACCATAATGCATCCTATTATTTTTTTGATAGGGGCTTTACGTCGCACCGACACAGGTAGGTCTTATGGCGACGATGGGATAGGAAAGGCCTAGGAGTTTGAAGGAAGCGGCAGTGGCCTTAATTAAGTTACAGCCCCAGCATTTGCCTGCCGTGAAAATGGGAAACCACGGAAAACAATTTTCAGGGCTGCCGATAGTGGGTCATATTATTTGAATACCTAAGAATCCCTGCGTCTAAATTTGTCCTCTTTTGCCTCTTTCTTAGAACCGTAACTCATATAATCAGAATTTAGTAAGGGACATTTCATTTATCCATTACATCTACACGAGGGGAGATTAAATTTTATATGGAACGTTTTTACAGGTCATGAAGATGAATTGAATCAGGATTTGGTACAGAGGGGCAATGAATCGATTTTGGCCTATGAATAGGAACTCTCCCGGAATTTTATTGGGATAAAAAATGGAAATTATTCTCAGGACAGCCGATGGTGGGGTTCGAACACACCCTCTCCCTAACTGAGCTCGGCTCCATACACAACTCTCAAAATACTGTCGTTTCTATATAAGATGCAATGTGTTCTGTATAGGACTGTACCTGTGCGATCTCTTCTGCTACATTTCTTCACGGAAGCCTCCCCTTTCATAATCCGATGCATTATCGGCTTTCGCCGGCGAGACTCTCAAGTGTCACTTAAGAAACTCCTCGATAACGACTTTTCTGTATTTTGTTTCTTATCCACGAAACTGTAATCATGTGGAAGTGAACGCAACGCTCTGTAACTAAATTAAACTCGTGACATGTACAGCCCTAGTCAGGGTCTTTACCAACTCCACGGATGTTAAATATTCATATGGTAAGCGTGGAAATATCATCTAGCTCGCATATCACATAGTTACTGATCTGACGTAGACAAAGCTGTTGACTTCCTCACCCGTTTCTAAACCCTAATCCTTACTTTCAAAATACTTACTCGTCAACAAATCCATACCTTTCTCCATACCAGCCCTCAGGTCCAAGTAAAAATACCCGACCTGGCCGGCAATCGAACCCGCGGCCCCCGGGTAAGAGGCAGGCACACTACCCCTACACCATAGGGCCGGCACATTTAGATAAGGGGAGATGAAATTATATATGGAACGTTTTTACGCTTCTTTACGGAAGCCTCCCCTTTCATAATCCGATGCATTATCGGCTTTTAGAGTTTCAATGCACTATTCTTGAACAAAGCCATTGTTTCCTTCACCAAATTCCAAGACGTTAGTCTGTGGACACTTATTCGTCAACAAAGCTATTGATTTCTTCGCTCGTTTCTAAGATCTGTTTCTTTATTTAAGGACATTGTTCTCTTAGCTAATTTATGAGACCCACGGCATAGTTTGAACACCTTTATAATCCTAATTATTACTTTTATAAACTTATTCTTCAACAAAGACACTGTTTTCTTCACCAGTTTTGACGTATTTCTTCCTTTGAAGACAATTATTCGTCAAATTATCCACTGTTTTCTTCACCAGCTTCAAAGTCCTATTTCTTCCTTTGAAGACAATTATTCGTCAAATTATCCACTGTTTTCTTCACCAGTTTAAGTCATATTTCTTCCGAAACAGACTTTCAACGTATTAGGTCGTGTTACGTACATGTAGTACGTGTTGAAGAGATGATAAGTACAGAACAAAAATGGCCAGACGGACACCAGTGGGATCCGAACCCACAACCTCCCGATTTCGCGTCGGTTGCTCTACCAATTGAGCTATGGTGGCCTAGGCCATCTTTGTTCTGATTGAAAGGATCTGAGCTACAGGTCTGGCACTACTGCTAGCACACTGTAGAGTGCGTTTAAGTCGCCCGTTGTGGGGCATGCCAATGAATATTGAATTTTTACGACCGCATTGTAATCGAAACAGACTTTCAACGTATTAGGTCGTGTTACGTACATGTAGTACGTGTTGAAGAGATGTTAAGTACAGAACAAAAATGGCCAGCCGGTCGCGTCGGTTGCTCTACCAATTGAGCTATGGTGGCCTAGGCCATCTTTGTTCTGATTGAAAGGATCTGAGCTACAGGTCTGGCACTACTGCTAGCACACTGTAGAGTGCGTTTAAGTTGTGGGTTCGGATCCCACTGGTGTCCGGCTGGCCATTTTTGTTCTGTACTTAACATCTCTTCAACACGTACTACATGTACGTAACACGACCTAATACGTTGAAAGTCTGTTTCGATTACAATGCGGTCGTAAAAATTCAATATTCATATTTCTTCCTTTGAAGACAATTATTCGTCAAATTATCCACTGTTTTCTTCACCAGTTTAAGTCCTATTTCTTCCTTTGAAGACAATTATTCGTCAAATTATCCACTGTTTTCTTCACCAGTTTAAGTCCTATTTCTTCCTTTGAAGACAATTATTCGTCAAATAAACCGATTTTTCTTAACCAGTTTCAAAGACCTATTTCTCCTTTTGAAGACAATTATTCGTCAAAGCCATTGCTTTCTTCACTAGTTTCAACGACCTACTTCTTCCTTTGAAGGCAATTATTCCTCAGGAAAGTAATTGTTTTCTTCACCAGTTTCTAAGACCTATTTCTTCCTTTGGGGACACTCATTCGTCAACAAAGTAACTGTTTTCTTCATGAGTTTCAATTACCTATTTCTTCCTTTGAAGACAATTATTCGTCAAGAAATATTTTTCATGAGTTTCTAAGACCTACGTCTTTCTTTGGAAACGATTATTCATCAACAAAGCCACTGTTTTCTCCGCTACTTTCTAAGACCAATCTCTTCCTTTGAAGACAATTATTGGCTCATCACCCCATTTTTTCCTATCCAACCTTTTTCGCTTTGCGGGATTGAGAGAATCTTTTATTTGCACGCCGTCTTGGCTATTTATTTTTCCATATAATTTCTTTGAAGGATCAGATCTCTTGCCTTTTGGCCTTGATTACGGTTAAGGGAGGATGGTTGCCGAATTGTACTTTCTCTCAAAACATTAGTCACCATCACCACCACCGTTGGTTTTTCCAGCCAATTTCTATGGCATATTTTTTCTGTGAAGTAACTTGTCCATAAACAAACCCGGCCTATTTCCTCCCCTATAAGTAGAGCCCGGATTTTTATGCATTAATAGGTTAGAATGCAAACTAACTGAAGCGAGTAGCAAGTATAGTCTACCTTCACAATGACTATGCTGTGCGGTTTGCATGAACATTAGGGGTACGGCCTATCAGAACCCCTATAATTTATGTTACTCTTGCTACATTATGGAAGAGCGGATGGCCGACACTTCCTACTGACCTAATTAGTTTGCAATCTAACCTGTTACTGCATAAAAATCCGGGCTTTACCTATAAGAGACTAATTCTTCAACAAATATAGTGTTTTTTCAGCAATTCATCCCTTTGCAAATTTGCTTTACTGAGCCCTGTGAGCTTTATTTCTTCCTCTGACGTACCTCTCCTATTAAAAATGTCTATGCCATCTTCATTTTTTAAACTTATTACAGATAACCTCGCAAATCAACAAATACGAGTACACTTTTTTATTTTATCGCCTGCATACACAAATGATGAATGGAATGTCTCCTAACTGATTTTCACAGGGGAACTGCTGCCTGGACGCAGGTTACGTCAGAATATGAAGAGGTAGCAAACGGACGGTCGCTCGCAGTACCCAGCTCTACCCGTTTAATGCCACTCCTTGGATTAGTAAACCTCGTTTACGACCGCATAGTACTAGGCTGGTGTTTGTACTAGTGTACAGCAGCACTACATTTGCTGTCTGCATACGGGCAATGGCTAGTTGTTAAGCAACGACTAAGTTTAATCTGGTGAGAATGCAGCAGAAACTCCAAATAGACGTCTGCCTTGTACACGCGTATTTCGCCTAAGAGTGTTAGTTTTTGTTTCACACAAACAACTCTTGTATATAGTGGAATGTATACACGTGTATAAATTGATAAGATATTCAATTTTCTTTTCTGCACCTTTGGCGTATTTACAATGCAACGTATGCAGTAAAACGACTGCTATTGGTTTCACAACATCCACAATACAGCACGTTGTAGCCCTCCTTCGAAAACAAGTGATTAGGCAACCCATGCATCAGTAGTGCATGCGGGACAATTGCAAGTAGAAAGTACGGCGCTCGCGGGTCGCCTGGTTTATTCAAGCGGAGAACAAGATTCTTTCCATCAAAATTAACTAAGATTTTAGAACTTTCTTACGAAATACAATTATTTTAACATTCTCAATTCAGAAACATCCCTTTCCCTGTCATACAGCAGTGCTTGATGTACTGTTCCATTCAACGTAACTTATATTCTCTTATCACACAGACTCCTGACACTTCTTCCCAATTTCCCCAACCAGACTGAACTCTGCAATTTGTCTCCCACTCCATATCTCTTTCTTCATTAATCAAAAGTGGATAACTTCGTTAATGTTTCCTCCACTGAAGTTCAGGTGTTCAGCGTTCATATTACCGTTTCATTTTTGGCATTGCTTTCTTTCGTTGCAACGCTGGGCCCCTTTAGGAATCTGTGTGTACCAGACATACTTCAATAATTTCAAAATAATAAAAGCTAGCAAAAATATCATAACTGATTTGAAAAATGGAAGTTATGGAGTACCTATCCAAATAATATGGTTGGGGCATAACTCACGGCAACGTAAAAATGCGGTATCTGCCAGACATGGATATATACAGATGAGAGTGGAGAGAATAAGGTGCTGTGGATTGCGGAGTAAATTATCAGGTTTGGGGTATAAAGTGAGCAAACTGTCAGCCATTAAACCCTTGTGCTAAATTATTATCAGAGAGAAACCTCAAAGTAGTCCTCAAGATTGCCTAATGCAATGGACTGACCATGTCCGCTGATTATCGTCGTGCTGTTTTTGCACCACCTCATGTTGAACACCAGCGGTGATCACCACAGCCCTTCAACGCCGGCTGATCCATCACTGAACCTCGTGGTCAAACGTTAAGTGTCCACTGACGTCATTGCTATCAGCTTGCCTCACGCCTTAAATTTTCCAGTATATTCGATTTTGTTGTGCACTGCGTGCGGCATAGCCTACCCTCGTGTCCCTCCCCTGACCGACTTGGCAATGTATACTGCCTTATACGGCCTTCTCATCCACACACGTTTCGACTGTTGGGGAGAGAGACACTGGGAGAAGATCGTCTTTATGGTGTTGCTGTAAATGTCTAATCTAGTTTTAAACTTCTCCATACCAGCATGCACCGTGAGGTAGTGTAAACTTATATGTTTAGATTCTGATGTCTAAGCTTATCGAGTGTTTGATCTCGATCTTGGAATCGATACGGTGGCCAACGGATTCTTATTTCATTTAAATTATTATGATCTTCCAATTCCTATGGACAAGCCCGACACTACATAGGAAAATGGGTACAAAAGAAACAAACGGAAAAGTGGAAAAATACTCCAGGATGCAGGCTTGCAAAGGAACTGATAAAAGGACCAAACAAGAAGCATACTAAAGAACTGTTGAAACTCAGCAGAGAAAATATAAGATGGGTAGTACGATTGTTGACAGGACACTGCCATCTGAAAAAACACCTACATAGAATTGGAGTAATAAAAGACAATATATGTAGGAAATGCGATGAAGCAGAGGAATCAGCTGAACACATACTTTTCAAATGTGAGGCGCTGGGTAGAATCAGGCTCTCCAATCTAGGCTTGCCAGGTGAAGAGAGAGACAAAATCTAAGAAGACCCAATAAGAACGACCTGCAGCTTTGTTAAGGAGCAGGTATATCTAGGTGAGAATGAAGGGAAATTATGGTAGCAAAAGATCCTAGAGGTCGACGCTAGTTAGGAACTAATATTTAGAGGCCCCATGAAGAGTAAGAATAAGAAGAAGGAGATGCTCTACCAATCTTGTAGTTTTTGTGAAACCGGACATAATTTTACTCAATACTTCAGAACTCTTGTACTTCAAGGCTGTTTGTATAAATTTACTGTGAAGATGGCCTGTTTCGTTAAAGACTGGGTAGACTGGTCATCCTTCGTATTTTTTGTGGACTGTTTTTCGAGTATTCTCTTAATCAGGCTTCGTCCACTCTGTGTTTTCTAATTAGTCTATGCCATCGAATTGGATTTATATATTTCATTTCAGAATGTTATGGAGTCTCTATTCCATTTTAATGTATTCAAATGTTCACCTGTGTTTCCTTAAAATGTTGTATTCTCTATCTTTTTTTAACTTGGTTGGGAAAGATCATTTCTGCGTATTTCAGTATGTATTTAACAATCTCACTCACATGATATGTAACGAATGGAGTAGTGTCATGCTTTATCTGCAATTTTCTAAATGTTTTCCCATCGTTTGTCATGATCAGAAATGTAACCTTCTGTACTTTGCTTGTGTCTCATTACATCTATTTGTTAAACTGTTTCTCGAAAATCCTCTTATCTCCTCGTAATTTCTATTTGTACCATCCACGGTTCTCCCCTGTTACCCAGCGTTTGGTTTTTGTTTTGTTATTATGCCTCCACCGCTAACTCACTCCGCTACTATATTCTCCGTGAGATCTTTTCTTACTATTTTTAATTTAACTGTAACCAATTAAACGCCACACTATAACAGGTTGCAAACAATGTAGAAAGCGTCAAATACCAATCGTCTAACAATGTGTGAGTTCTGCTATCGCATGTTTCACAGCGTTGTTAATGTCCCAAAGCATGTCTCACTCAATGGTTCTTTCGCTTTGCGGATGTGGTAAAAAGTAGCGTGGAGTCATGTCCGGTGAATATGGCGGATGTTCCGCTACTTCACATTCTGCACGAATCAAATTGTTAGCCTTAAAAGTAAATGGGAATAAGTAGAGGGTTTTTGAATTAACTTCCCTAACAACCTCTTTTTTATTCGGGAGTAAATCCGTTTTATGAAAGAGATGTCGCAGGACTACAACTGTGGGTAACAGAAATGGGACCAAGGCTGCTTCCTTATCGAAAGCACATATTTGAAGGATTATTAGAACTAACTTGTTGATATAGGAAAGTATTTTCTGGAATGACTCCTCCCTTGTATGTAATTCAAGCCCAAGTTCGTAAAAACAGGAAAAGTTAAGTTCGTAAAAGCAGGAAAAGTTCTATAGCTGTAGCGTCCTCTGGCATTATTGCAACTCGGCAATTCTTACGTCATCCACAAAAAATCTGTCCACGTTGGTTTTTATTGGAAGTGGCACCTAGGATTCCCTATAATTTGCTCATCAAGACATGAATGCTTATGTTATTGCCTAGTTTCCAGGATCATCTTCAAAGTAGTCACCCTAGGCTTGAATACAGCGATTCCAGCGATTATCCATTTTTTCGTAGCACTCACAGAAATATTCCAGCTTCAGTGTATCAACACCTTACACGATTCTGCTTGAGTATCTTTAATGGAGTCAAAACGCCACCCTCATAACCGAAGTTTCATGTCAGGGTAGATTTAGAATTCGCAGGGGCAGTACAGGTGAGTAGATAGATGCGTTACGGCGATCACGTTTTCTTGACGCTACGACCATTTTATTTTCAATCCTGTTATTTATTGTAATTGTTACACTCTAGTTTGACGGTTTTTTGTGCTGGAACCAATAAAGTATTCCTTAAAGCCTTCGCAACAGTACTGCGAACGGACAGAGTTGTGGAGCGATATTTAACATTTTTATTACACTTTGATGGGTATTTTCACTCACTCGAGAAAATTCAGTTTTAATACATAAATTCTGTTCTTTCTTTTTAATGTAAATATAGAAATACACGAAAACACGAACAAACAAACAAACAAACAAGTAAACATACAAACACACACATACATATCTAGCAAACAACGGGGTCACAGTCTGGGTCTATCTAAAGACATAACACGGGTCACATGAAGAGAAGTAGGTACACTTTTATAGAGCACATCTGACGGATATCACACAACAAAGTAAGGTGAAGTGAAAGGACAAACAAGTCAGAAGATAAGAGGAAGTTAACAAAAGCCACGGAAAGGAAAAAGAACTTAACAAATTGCCTACTCACTTGGTGCCTTGTAATCTGTAAAAGTTGGAAAACAAAACTTAATGAGAAGTTGTTTACTTCTTAGTGAACTAACAAATAATATAAACTTAGTTTAAGGCGTTTATAATGTGGTAAACCAGGCACAGGAAGTAACTAGGGTGTATATCGTCAAAACTCTACAACAAAGTGAACGGCAAATATTGTTGCTGATGTCTTCAATCGAAATTATGCATTGAGAAGAAGATTTATTCAAATAGATCATTAACGTTCATCTACCCGAAATAATTGTTAGTAGGAGAATTTGATAAAAACATTTAGTCGATGGCCTGTTAAAGGTTTCACACCCGAAGATAGGAAAATCACAGCAATAGATTTTGAGTTTTAGGCCGTCTACAATGATAAGAATCGAGGGCTTTGAAAGAGAAGCAGCAATCCAGAAAGGAGTCAGGCAAAGTTGCAGTTTGTCCTCCTTACGGTTTCAATTTTTAAATAGAACAGGCAGTAAAGGAAGTCAAAGAGGAATTTGGGAAGGGAATCACAATTCAAGGAGAGGAAATTAAAACCCTGAGATTTGCTGATGATATTGTTATTTTATCTGATACTGCACGAAGTCTGGAGAAATTTCTGAATGGTATGAACGGAATCTTGGGCAAGGAGTACAAGATGAAAATAATTAAGTCCAAAACAAAAAGAACGGAGTGCAGTTGAACGAAGTTAGGTGATGCTGGAAATATCCAATCAGGAAATGAAGTCTTAAAGGGAGTAGATGGATATTGTTACTTGGGTAATAAAATAACTAACAATGACAGAAGTTAGGAAGACATAAAATGTAGACTAGCACAAGCAAAGGACGCCTTTCTTTAGAAAAGAAATTTGGCAGCTTCGAGAATTGATAAAGGAATTAGAAACTCGTGTTTGAAGACATTCGTCTGAAGCGTGGCGGTGTATGGAAGTGAAACATGGACGATAACAACGTCAGAAAGGAAGAGAATAGAAGCTTTTGAAATGTGGTGTTACAGACGAATGATGAAGGTGAGGTGGACCGATCGAACCACGAATGCAGAGATACGGAATGGAATTGGTGAGAGGAGATAGGCTTGGCTAAATTTGACCTACAGAAGAAATAGGATGATAGGGCACATCTTAAGACACCCAGATCTTGTGCAGTTGGCGGTAAGAACGGTAGAGGTAGACCAAGGTATGAATATGACAAGCAGATTAGGGCAGATGTAGGGTGCAGCATCTTACGTAGACATGGAAAGATAGGGTGGCATGGAGGACTGCATCAAACCAGTCTATGGACTGATCACTCAAACGACAAACAGCAACAAGGCCATTTGTGGCCATCAGTTCTTGGAAACGCATGCCAGTTCAACTGAAGAGCCCATTGATTTTGAAAATTGCTTTTTGGTTTGACTCTTGAGTGTCAACACAGTATCTTAAAACTTTCCTAGTCTGTCGAAAACACTAAATATAAAGCACATAACACTATATAATATCTGTATAAGCCTCGACAGTATGGTAGTTTCACCCAGCCAGTGCGTGTCAGTGTATTTCTATCTGGTGTCCTACCTTTTTAGTGTGCAGTCAAATAAAAAAAATGTCTTTTAAAATTTTAAATCGCGCCGTACTTTATCTAATTACAATACACGTGTAACTGTTCCTCTGGTCGAAGTTTTATTGCATGGTATTGAAACAAAATATCAACAAAAAACTATTATTACCGCAGTTAAGTTTTTAGACTGCCAACCTTTACCCCTCTGTCCAAATTGTCTCAGGGAACATCAAACATTTACAGTTTTGTACCTATTATTTTTCAATTTTCTTGTTCACCCACACCACCACTATATCCCCCAGACTCCCAGTACTTTTTGATGTGTAATATATTTTTTGTTCACACACCCCCCCCCCCTCCTCCACCAACTTCCAATTTCCAATCGCCGCTTCTGGCCAAGAGAACGTATTGAACAAAGGAGGGGGTCGAGGACTGTGTCTGAGAGACATTTAAAAAATATTTTCATTTTTGTATACACTGACTTAGCAAATGTCATGGGATAGTCGTCTGATAGCGTGTGGGGCCTCGTGTGGTCCTGCGAACTGCAGTGAGACGCCGTGGAAGTGAGTCGACAAGTCCTTGGTAGTCCTCTGGATGCAGCTGACACCAAATCGTTTGCAGAGCGGCCGCCAATGCTGGTCTGTTCGTGGGTGCATGATCCATGGCATGGAGTCTGCGTTCCAGAACATTCCAGAATGCTCGATAGGGTTCATATCGGGGCTCCTGGGTGGCCATGGCAGTCGTTGGACCTCCACTGCGTGTTCCTGGAACCATTCCCGGGCGACGTGGGAGCGTTGTGGCGGCGCGTTATCATCTTGAAACACCGCAGAACCGTCTGGGCGCTGGAAGGCCAAAAATGGGTGGGGATGGTTTCAGAGTAGCTCAACATTCCGCGTACCATTCAAAGTCTCTTCCAGAACAACTAGGGGGCCCATTCCATACCGGGAAAATGCACCCCAGACCATAACAGAGACACCAGCACCGTGGACCACACCTTCGAGGCAGGCGGGATCCATCGCTTCATGTGGTCTGCGCCATACACGGTGCTTCTCATCGGCATGGTGCAGTTGAAATCGTGATTCGTTCGACCATATCACGTTACGCCATTGTTCCAGTGTCCATCCCAGGTGACCGGCGACAAATGCGCGTCGTTTTTCCCGATGACGTTGGGTTAACAGTGGCACCTGCGTGCGGCGCGGGCTCCCATACCCCATAGGACCCAGGTTTCTACGGATTGTCCACTGGGAGACGTGTCTAGCACGGCCTGTGTTGAAATGAGCCGTGATTTGTTGCACGGTTGCCCGTCTGTCACTATTGACAATCCGTCTCAGATGTTGCCGGTCACGGTCATCGAGGGTGGCTGGACGGCTGGTCGTTCGTCTGTTGTGGACGGTGACACCCGCATTCAACCATTCACGATACACCTTGGACACGGTTGATCGTGTGAAGCCGAATTTCCGCACCACTTCCGAAATTGCACTTCCCATCCGTCGGGCACCGACCACCATACCCCGTTCGAACGGTGTCAGCTCACGACGACGTTCCATGTTACACCTGTCACATGCACAGCCACTGCTCACAAGGTCTCCTATACAACTGCCGTTGGCACAGGGGGCGTGTGGTGCGCAGACAACACACCTGAGCATCAGTGCTCCGCTATCCCATGACATTTGCTCAGTCAGTGTATACAAGCATCGCCTACTAGTTGACAGGTGTATGCATAAGTTTTTGCCGGTTCTTTGTGAAAAAACACATAATTTTCGAGGGAAATTCATTGTTTGTTTATTCGAAATATTGGCCATCGGCTTCTACAAACTCCACCAATCTTTCGGGTAAGTTATGAATATCATGCTAGAAAAACTGCTTGTTTTTTTCGGTAAACCATTCGTCGAGCCGTTTTTCAACTTCCTCGAAATTGCTGCTCCGCGAGCGCGTGCCCTATTGATGTGAGGAGGTGACAGTCAGATGGCACCAAGTCAGGAGAGTACGGCGGGTGCGGAACGATGTCCTACCCTAGCGAATTCAAGGTGTCTTTCACTTGTTTTGCTGTGTCGTGTCGTGTAACAAAATCACTTTGCCGTATCTTCTCGCCCATTCCAGTCGTCTTTCGATCAATGCATGATTTAAATTAATCATTTGTTGGCAATAGCGTTGAATTTGAGTTGCGTAATCATCCAGTAACGCCTGAAATTGCTCGTCTTCGTACTTATGTGGTCTACCAGAGCGCGCACTGCCTTTCATATTAAAATCACCACGGTTAAATTGTCGAAATCATGTCTCACATGTTCTAATCGATGGAGGGTGTTCACCAGATGTTTCTATCAGCAAACGACTACTTAATACAGCCTTTTTTATTTTGAAAAAAAATAAGAAAAGCAATGGTGCCGCAAATATTCTTTTTCAGCCACAAACGTCGACACGATCACTGCAACGATCCAACACAGACGGTAGTATTTAGCGGACTCAACTTGCGTGTGTTGGTAGGTTAATATCAGAAGAACAAACTGTCATACGTGTCAAATTCATATCTGCGAGATATTCGCTGGTGCCATCTCTTAGTGAAACCGGAAAAGACCTATTCATACACCTGGTAAACTTTCATGAGCCAAATTTCTCTCCCTGTGAGTTCTGTTAACATTGTAATTGAAATATTATCAATGCCGAAAGGCAAAAAATAAAACTACTATTACTACGCCATAATCTACAACAAACTACGTGAGTTTTTCTTCAGAATGAAACAGGTATGGGGGCGATTTACGTGCGAATTTTTGTGTAATTAATGAAAATGATTCCGAACTTCATGAAACCCTGCATTGTACATATGTTCTAAGTAATAAAACGTAAGGTTCAATTTAGAATGAACAAGAACAAATTCAACCAACTATCAGAGTTAACGTCATCAGCTCTGGATATAGAGGGGACAGGAAAAGATTATATTTTCCCGGCTAGTAGCTCAGACTGAAGAGAGCAGAAATGTTCGATGGATCAGTCTGTTGGTGATTGAAGGTATTTAAATACACCAGCCTTTTGTTTGTAGATAAGGGAGCCTCTGTGGACGCTATTTCGGCAGATATGCATCTCCGAAAAACGTAAACTATGGTTAGTAGGATGTAAATTTAATAACATTATTATTCACATTATTATTCGATCGTATTTCAAAATTTTCCGCAAAATTGCCTTTGGAAAAGTTTATTTTAAGAATAATCTTACGCAATATGAAGTTAATAAGTGAATTATTTTAAATATTACGTACCCCTTTCTTCATTTACATTCAACTCACAGATTTTCATTGTCTAAAACAACAGATGATTCGCAGAAGTAGATTTACAGTCCAAACTCCCGATGTATCGGCAACCCGTCTGCTTTACCTGCGCAGCGGGGCGGTCTACTCTTAATAAGGGTGAAGGTTGCAGGTTTATATTAAAAGCAAACAAGTCTTTCAGCGGCTCACTAGATAGAGGTTAAAAGCGTTGTGGATGAGGGGTGGAGTATTTGTTGACGTAATGACTTCCCTCACAGTGGAGCATTAGTAAACGTTCCCGTTTTATGCTGTTTGTTATTGAATGTGTCATGGGAACAACGAGTTGATGGATATGCTGTTAGAAGAAGTAGATTTATTTTTGTGCGGATACATACGTGAAATAATATGTGCAACATTACCTGATAACTAAACCTCGGATTTTTAGGTAGTAGAGGGTTTGAATGCAAACTTTTTGGTTATTAGAATGTGTTATGCAACCCGTTCTTCAAAAACGTAGCAAGAGTAACATAAATTCTAGGAGTTCTACAGGCCGTACCCCTAATGTCTATGCAAATTTCATAGCATAACCTTCGTGCAGGGTAGACTATACTTGATACTATACTTGATACTCGCATTCTAACTTATCAGTACCTAAAAACGGACTCTGAACATAATTTGTAAAGACTGTCATATAACGTTTTACTACAAGGCCTCAGAATGTCTGAAACTCAGGGAAAGACTATCATATTCAGCTGCTTCCTTACTGCTGAGAATTTTAAAATCTAATGTTCTCTCATATCTGGCCAAGTCCCTTATTCATATGAGCCAAGTGCATGATCGGGAGAGTAGGTTTCCAGCTAACAACCTTCAGGTTCCACAGCATCGTACGGCGAACGTGTATTAAGATGTTTGATGCATCTCAATTATACAAGGACCATAAATTACATGAAATACAGCAAAGAGTGTCAAAACTCAGAATAAATGACTCAAATACCACCCCCCTCCCACGTATTAAGCCATATAAGTAAATTTTCACCAAATTAAAAATAATTATTTATTTATATAATCGGTTTAACCTCCAGGGTTGGTATTTCCCTCAGACTGAGCGAGGGAACCCACCTCTACAGCGTCAAGGGCAGTATCTTAGAGCGTGAGACATTTCTTCGGGGATACAACTGGGAAGAGGACCAATACATCGCCGAGGGGACCTCAGGGGCCTTGTGGGTGGGTGGAAAGAGTGGAATGGATAGACAAGGAAGAGGGAATGAAGCGGCCGTGACCTTAAGTTAGGTACCATCCCGGCATTTCCCTGGAGGAGAAGTGGGAAATCACCGGAAATCACTTCGAGGATGATTGGGTTTGGAAACATACTCCCCTCTGATCAGTTGACCTGTTGAGTTTGAGTATACCCCGTTCCGACCTTCGTACACTTGAAATCTTTAGTATCTCGTAGCCAAGAAATCAGTACAGCCCTCAGAACCACCTAGTAGCTGCTTAGACACTCTCTCTCAATAGACACATCCACCTGAAGAGTGAGGGGCGGTGGAAGAAACGAAATTACTAGGATATCTAGCAAGAACGAAACACACGCAGAGAGGAAGGTACTTGCTTCCCAACCTGCCCACACGCCCCACTGGCTCGACAATGAAGGGAGAAGAGAATGAAGGGAGGAACCACACGCCTTCTTCAGGCAACAGACGTAATGTGTATGTGAACTCAATGAGGGTTGAATTCTCCAGTTTCTTTGTAATTCTTGTGTGTGAGGTCTGGCTGAAACGATAGCGGTCTCATTATCAAATGGCATCGCGCTCAACCTCTGTAAGAAAGAATGATCCTTATTTTCGTCATTATAGGCCCTGTTAAATGCTACTAATAATAATTGTTATCCTCAGAAACCAAAGTAAAAGTAACCTGGCATTAAATAATTATGTTTTTTTGCTAGGGGCTTTACGTCGCACCGACACAGATAGGTCTTATGGGATAGGCAAGGCCTAGGAGTGGGAAGGAAGCGGCCGTGGCCTTAATTAAGGTACAGCCCCAGCATTTCCCTGGTGTGAAAATGGGCAACCACGGAAAACCATCTTCAGTATATCCAGGGATGATTAACCATAAAATATCTTACTCAGTTTCCGAAAAACTGGAGTTGGGAGTGGTCTCTGAGTGCGTAACGTCGCAACCCACACCTCCTGGAAGACGAGCACATGTAACGTTGTCTTGGTTACGTCTCCTTCATACTCAGGGCTTGCAAAAATCGTCTACCAAACGTTACTCGTTTCCTTTTCCACTCGAAATTCTTGTGACTGCGGCTGTAACACTTTTCAACTTATTAGGCAGAGCCGGTGATCGAAACGAGGCTCTGGGGTTGACAGCTAATCACACTAACGACTACAACGCGGAGGTGGAATAAATATTAGGATATATTATAATCCCCTAGATATATTTTAGATGTTTAGTTTTTTATTTATCCTCAGTATGAAAATGTATATTGTCCACTTCTGTGGTGTAGTGGTTAATGCGATTAACTGCCACTCCTTCGATCCCCGGCACTGTCACGAATTTGAAAAATGGTACAAGGACTGCAATGGGGTCCACTCAGCCTCAGGAGGTCAACTGATTAGAGAGAAGTTCGATTCCCACCCCAGTCATACTCGAAGTGATTTTCCGTAGTTTCCCACTTCTCCTCCAGGCAAATGACGGGATCATACCTAAGGTCACCACCGCTTCCTTCCCTCTTCCTTATCTATTCCTTCCAATTATCCCATGCCCCACAAAGCCCTCCCCCTGTGGGTGGGGGCGGTAGAATAACACCCACGGTATCCCCTGCCTGTCGTAAGAGGCGACTAAAAGGGGCTCCAGGGGCTGTGAACTTTGGAGCGTGGGTTGGCGACCACGGGGCCCTTAGCTGAGTCCTGGCATTGCTTCTACTTACTTGTGCCAGGCTCCTCACTTTCACCTATCCTATCCGACCTCCCTTGGTTAACTCTTGTTCTTTTCCGACCCCGACGCTATTAGGTTTTCGAGGGCTAGGGAGTCTTTCATTTTTCACGCCCTTCGTGGCCCTTGTCTTTCTTTGTCCGATATCTTCATTTTTCGAAGTGTCGGTTCCCTTCCACTTTTCCCTCTGATTAGTGTTATATAGAGGATGGTTGCCAAGTTGTACTTCCTCTTAAAACAATAATCACAACCACCACCACCACCACCCCACAAAGCCCGTGTTCAGCATAGCAGGTGAGGCCGCCTGGGTGAGATACTGCTCCTCCTCCCCACTTGTATCCCAGACTAAAAATCTCACGCTCCAGGACACTGTCCTTGAGGCGGTAGAGGTGCGATCCCTCGATGAGTACGAGGGAAAACCAACCCTGGAGGGCAAACGGATTAAATAAATATACACAATTAATTGTTAAACATTTTATTATTATTGATATTTGTTTTATGCCGCACCGACACAGATAGGTTTTATAGCGACGATGGGATGGGAAAGGTCTTGGAGTGTGAAGGAAGCGGCCGTGACCTTAATTAATGTACAGTCCCAGCATTTGTCTGGTGTGAAAATGGGAAACCACGGGAAACCCTCTTCAGGGCTGCCGACAGTGGGGTTCGAGCCCACTATCTCCCGGATACAAGCCCACAGCTGCGAGCCCCTAACCGCACGGCCAACTCACCCGGTGTTAAATATTTGTCTGTGAATTGATGTAGCAAGTTTGAACTGCCTATCTCAAAACCTGTAATGCAAGGTGCATTTTATTGACAGCAAACTAGTGAAAATCTGAAGTAACAGAGAAGAGTGATTAGAGATTAAAGATTACTTGCACTACATGCACTAAAATCCGAGAGACATTTAAATCGGCGCAGGGACGTAATGATGGCGGTAGAGATATGGCGACTGTATATTTCAATATATGAAGGCCCGCTGTACTTTATTACATCGAAAACACAATTTGAAATGTTTAATCGAAAACTCATTCATGGGGGACCTTAAATTCGGACTATAGTTATAACCGAGTTAGCGCTGTATGTATATCTCATGAGAAAGACCACTACAGTGTAACTTTCGAACCCCCGTGTGCCTGGCAGTTTCCTATTATGGTCAACATTATTTCCCAGTAATACCTCCATCCACAATAGCTTGTCTGTTATAACATTAACACAATGGGGTTGACCAATGGTATGCTCGGTTAGCCCAATTCAAAGCAGCTGCCACACACACTTACAGCTGCCCACATTATAAAATATTCACTCATAAATCTCAAATTTAACAGCCATTTCGATGGATTTAATGGCCATTTTTAATGCTTCTTCTATGCAAACTACATTTCTCTTCCGGACGGTACTGCCTTTTTTATGCTTCCATTTTTCTTTCTCGGCATAGCTTTTTATAGCTCCCCTTAAAAGATATTTGATGTTCTCATAGCTGATGGTTTTGAGGTCTGTGCTTGAAAGACATAGAGTAGGTTCTAAAACAAAGCTACACGTTGATTCATAATTAATGCTCTTAACTTGATCACAAAAATGTGGTGGAATAAATAAATAAATAAATAAATAAATAAATAAATAAATAAATAAATAAATAAATAAATAAATAAATAAGGAGCGCGGAATAATTAGAACCATGGGATCCAACTAAAAGAATAGCATCCACCAAAAAAATTAATAAAGAAGTCTATAAAAAAGAGACACCATCCGCAAAGGACGGGCAAGATTTTACGGTTACTTAAAACGAATGCACAGGTTGACCAAAGAGATCTTTCACCTATTTGATTCAAAAACTATAACTACGACGCCTTGGTTTAGAAACACCAAAGAGGAACTTCAAGTGCTACAGATAAAATAGAAAGACGTCTTTGACGTACGAATTTTTACTGAAAAAAAGGTAGTGACAAACGGGTTAAACCGAGACGAACAACAGAAAAGAAGACATGGTGTCCCTTAGATAGAGGAACCCAAGCAGGCCCACTCAGAAAGAATGAGGGAATTTTGGGCTCAAAAGAAAGCAAAGTTCACTGCCAAATGTAACAAGACTTAATGTGTTCCTCAAGGGATCTAGCGAATAAATAATAATAGTAATAATAATAATAATAATAATAATAATAATAATAATAATAATAATAATAATAATAATAATAATAATAATAATAATAAATAGACAGATAAAGAATAAATACATATTCATTATAGAATGTTAAGCTTTTCAGTCTAATTAACTAATGTTATTGGCTTTGCGTCCCACTAACTGCTTTTACGGTTTTTCGAGGAGGCCGAGGTGTCGGAATTTAGTCCCACAGGAGTTATTTTACGTGCCAGTAAATCTACCGACGCGAGGCTGATGTATTTAAGCACCTTCTAATACCACTGGCCTGAGCCAGGATCGAACCTGCTAAGTTGGGATCATAAGGCCAGCGCCTCAACCGTCTGAGCCACTCAGCCCAGCTTGTCAGGTTTTATCCAGTGAAATTCCTAATACTAAGGAGTTATATGCACATCATAGCACAAAGGAGAATCTGAGGCAACAGCAGAAAGCTCGCTGCAGTTCCATCGTTTGTTCCTTTATTCAATTTAAAATGCCATGAATTAAGGCCACGGCCGCTTCCTTACAACTCCTCGCCCTTTGTCGGTGCGATGTAAAGCGAATTGTAAAAAGAAAATAATTAAGAATGCCATCCGGTCCAGTTGACGAGATTGGACGTTCTAGCGTTAAAATGATTCGACAGTGACAAGTAATTGTATTTACAATGAAGGAGAGGAAATACGGACTGCCCATTTGATTCGGCAGTAAAGGCGTTCCGCGATGAGATATGACGCATAACAGAGAGGCCATCGCACAGTAATGGCGACATAAACCGGCTAGAGGGCTCTGTTATAGTGAAAGACAATAAATGTCTTAATTGTTACCTAGATAGTTGCGCCATTGAATAGGCAGCAACCAAGTAGACTGAAACACTTGAAATGTTAATAGATTATGGAATGGAAACAAGAAAAGTAAATATACATGATATTTAAAGAAATTAAGTTCGCAAAAGGCAACAATAATTTAATTTCATTCGTTGCAAATGTTAAAAACATTCAAGTCCTTTTAATTTCGTCAGATGGATTGTTACACATTTCCAATACGCTGTTGATACCCCACTGCAAGTCACGTTGTACCATAAGTGGATGGATAGGCTGGTATTATCTACTAGAGCCCTCGAGTACTCGCGATTACTCACTGAGGGCGCCACGCTTAAACTGATGTGCATTTTTATGCCAGCGATTTACTAACCTGTGTTGTTAGCTATTCCTTAAATACAATTCTAGCTATCTGAGTGACAAGTCAAATAAATATTTATCCAACAGAAGCGAATTAAACGGTGTCGTAATTTTAAGAAACATAAAGAAAACGTTATTTATCAACCGGTTAATTTTGTTCTTGTAAATTTCACTATTCTCATGATTCAACCTGTAATGTATAACGTGTAGGCGGTAGGTTTTTAAATTTAATTCAATGCTACATACAGGTTAAGGTGTTTAATGTACATGGACTTAAGTCGTTTTAACAATCCCTTCTTCAATATTGTTAGTAATTGACGTAGTTTGAAACCATTACGCCTGTCCTTAGTATAAAAAACTAATTTTTCTTTACGGGAGCGAAAGCTGGGTGGACTCAGGATATCTTATTCATAAGTTAGAAGTAACAGACATGAAAGTAGCAAGAATTATTGCTGGTACAAACAGGTGAGAGCAATGGCAAGAGGGTACTCGGAATGAGGAGATAAAGGCTAATTTAGGATTGAACACGATGGATGGAGCTGTACGCATAAACCGGCTTCGATGGTGGGGTCATGTGAGGCGAATGGAGGAGGATAGGTTACCTAGGAGATTAATGGACTCTGTTATGGAGGGTAAGAGAAGTAGAGGTAGAGCTAGTCTTCGTCACTAACATCACCCCCTCTGTCTTCATTGTTCCACCGCAGAATCTCCTGGTAAAATGTGTCTTTTTCTGTACCACAAGGAATGTACGGTAGCACCTGTTAAATAGCTAGTTTTTCTGTGTTGATGGAAACACTACCCTGTGCGTATGTTAAAGTTTTTGGAAGAACTATTGCCTGTACTCCTGGCTGTGCAAGTGACAAAGAAGACTGTTGATGTACGGAGAAATAACTACACAACCTTTCATACCTGCAAAGTATTTGAACTACTCCATGTACTCTGTAGGTTTGAAGCTTATCTTCTCAGAATGTGGGACAGAACGTTTCGTGGTTTCCAGTGAGATTGTTGTTTCCTTAAATCCTATTAACACTTCATCTCATAAAAGCATATTCAATATTATGCTGCAGGATTCCAGGACTTAAGTTGTTTTAATATAACATTGTCTATCGAGGTCTGTACACCTTGTATTGATACTTAACTGAAAATCGCTAAAAAAAAAAAACTGGACTTAATCCATTTGAACAACTCATGATTCATTTCAATTTACAAATTATTTTATTTATCATTAAAATTTCCCTCCATTATTATTTTTTGGACTGTTTGTTGCCGTTTATTTAAGTTGGAAGAAACCTGACAAGTTCAGAGCTTTGCTTATTACAGATTTATGATCCAGATTTTGACATAACGGATGACTGTGAAACGAGAAATAACATTTCTGAAACTGACAATGAGAAAATAATTGAGAGTAAATAAATAAATAAATAATAATAATAAATAACTCAGGAAGAATGCATCAGTCAGCGATGCGGAATAAACGAGACAAAATTTAAATTTAAATTTAAATTTATGCGTTTTAATATGCCGTAATACCTGTACTTCTGATAGCTGACACACAAAAAGAGACTGCACTGACTTTAGATTTGAATGTACTTAATGCCTTAATAAATACACTCGTTAATATTAATTCATGAATTAAACATAACGTTTAAATAACAGCTTAGTGAATTTCCATGACTAAATATTATATTCTTTTGTATTATATAGCGAGGGAAAATAAAGTTAATACTATGTAAAATATTTAAAGAATTAAGTGATCAATGATGTAACATAGAATTTAGGCATTTAATTTAATTAACTTCGAAGGAGACATGAAATTATATAATGAAGCACACAGCGCGCCGCGTGAATGCTCGAGGGATAGAGGAATTGGAATAGGTCTATGCCCGGTTGAAGGCCGCAAGTTTCAACGGGTCTCTTATTCCAATATGCTCTCAAAGTTTGTCGGTGGAGTTCGGCTTCCCCTGTATAACGAAGGATCTTTTTTAGAGTAATTACATTAACGAGGTTGAAGAAAGTGTAACAGATCTGTTTATATAGTTATAAGGGTATTTCTGAGTTTTAGAAGGAATATAAAGCAGAGGGTATACAAGTCATTAATAAGACCCTGATTAGAGTATAGGACCATCACCAGCATTGCTTGATTCGAGAACTGGAAAAGATCCAAAGGAAAGCAACACGATTTGATCTGGGCGATTTCAAGAAACAACAGTGGACTTAATTATGGTACATTATGGTGTGAAAATGGAAATCCACGCAGAACTGCCGTCAGTTGGGCTCGAAATCAACATCTATCGAACGCAAGCTGATAGCTACACAATCCCGAATCAGCAGCCAAATCACTTTGTAGCTTTATTATTATTATTATTATTATTATTATTATTGTCCAACTCAGGTTGAATGTTAAGCGTTAAGGCCTGCCGTGCAGAGGGTCCCGTGTTCGATTCCCGGCTGGGTCGGGGATTTTAATCGCCTCTGATTGATTCTTTTGGTCCGGGGAC
Organism: Anabrus simplex; assembly: GCF_040414725.1. Taxonomy (NCBI): domain Eukaryota; kingdom Metazoa; phylum Arthropoda; class Insecta; order Orthoptera; family Tettigoniidae; genus Anabrus; species Anabrus simplex. The sequence continues at coordinate 68,694,584 of NC_090278.1, read as the reverse complement.
TGGGTATTTGTGTTTGTCTCAACACTTTCCTCTTCATATTCAGATAACGCACTACGCTACCAACCACCGCAGAAACACGCAATAGTGATTGCATCCCTCCATATAGGGTTGGCGTCAGGAAGGGCATCCGGCCGTAAAACAGGGCCAAATTCACATGTACAACACAATTAGCACCCGCAGTTCGTAGTCAGAATTCGTCCATTCTGATGTGATCATGCTGTCTGATTGGTAAAAACCCATGTATTAACTTTTTCATCCTGCAGTTCTTAATGTAAAGAATGCAATGGTATTTTTAATTGCAGGTCTTCTATAGAGAACGGTTGTCTTGTGAGCTCATACGTTAGTCTCGAAGGAGCGTTTTTGCCAGGCAGAGAACGTTTTAAGATACATGGCCTTCACTCTTTCTACTGTAACTAGATTATGCTTTGATAGGTGTTCCCAGATAATGTCTAAGGCGTATGTCATAATTGGGTCTGTTTGTACGTAGACTTTTTTCTCTTAGCAATATGTAAGTTATTGAAAACGGTCTGCTATCTGTTGAATATATTTGGAACCTGGGAAAGGTTAGAGAATCAAAGAGTATCTAGCAGGGAATAGTATTCTTCGGTTATCAGAGGAAGTGTATACTCTCTGGCTTGACGGGTAGTAAAAAAAAACATGGCTGCATGAAATCACATTACTAAGAATTAAAATCACACATACCAGAATATTAATGCAAGTGTTAGTCGCTTAGCAACCTGCTAAGTACAGAATGTATTGCAGGTTAGACTAAGCCTTCGCCTGCAATTATTGGAGTGATCATTAATTAATGATTTGATTTTATGATTACTCAAAATTGGCTGAACATAGAGACCTATCAATGTTTGATGATTCACCGGCAGGTAATTCCGGAGAGAAGAAAACGAAAATGAAGCAAATCGGTCGGACGGTTTTGCCAAAACTGTTTTTTAGTAAACTCTGTTAATATATAGATGTTGATGGTGATGATGATGATAATAATAATGATAATTAGAGAAAAAATTATAGGCTCGAATAGGTTAGAATGCAAACGTATTTGAACAAGGCGCAAGTGAAAACTAGCCGGTCTACAGATATGTCGGAGAGGTGCATAAATTTTAGGGGTTCTGATAATTCAGATCGATAATATTTATGCAAATCTCACCGCAGAACCGTCATGCGGGTAACAAACCCTTGCGCCTTGTTCAGATACATTTGCATTCTAAGCTATTCGTGCCTATAATTCCGATCTCTAATGATAATAGTAATATGGAGGAGTGACCATGTAACTTAGAGAGCTCTACTTTCCACATAATCCGGCAGAGTTATCACCGTCACGTGTCTGAATTCCTTTGTTTAGTCTCAACTTCACATACAGTTCATTCTGAAGAGCACAAAAGGAAAGTTTGCGCTGAAACGTTTCATCTTTGTTCTTCTCTGACTACCTTTACAACATTGCTCTGCTCTGTCATTATCAGAATTGCGGAGCACGTACGGTGCTTTCCAATTCGCCGAGTAAACAAAAACAGTAGTATAATAGGACAGTTCGGGTGCCACCGCCACCGCAGGCTCCTAGATGCCTCCTCCACCACCACCACAGCCAGAGGCCTCCCAGAGGTCTCCTCCACCACCCGCGTTAAATTTGAATTTGTAAACAAAGCCACGTGCTTTTTGACAGCTATCATCAACAACAACAACGCATCGCTAACCTCAGTACTACCATCTTGACGGGCCTAAACCTCAGTAGTACCAACTTAACCTAACTAGCGCGAGATTTGAATTGGTAAACAAATCCACGTGTTTTTGACAGCCACGTGCTTTTTGACAGACAACAACGCATCGCTAACCTCAGTACTGTCATCTTGACAGGCCTAAACCTCAGTAGTACCAACTTAACCTAACTAGCGTGAGATAAACAAATCCACGTGCTTTTTTGACAGCTGTCATCCGCCATCTTTAAACTACAGCTCACCGTGCTGCCCTCTTTATCGCAGTAGCTGCAAATTCGTCACCTGTCATTGCACTTCCAAACATGGCAAATACAATCATTAATTTGCCTTTATAGCAGGAAGTGTCGTGTTTACGACATATGAAACATCATATTCGTTAGTGGACGCTAGGAGAGTTTCCCCTGTGCGTGGATGTTTGGGATTGTGCTGACAGAAAGAATATCAAGCCGGTCAACAAGCCCTACTGCGGAATCAAACTGATCTCCCTCCTTATTAGTTCACACAGGACAATAATTATGGCTATGAACTTTTTACGTTGGGGATCACCTAAACATTTGCGTACGGTAGTGTAACCTTAGCAACAGTGTAGGCTGCGATGCCATGGATGACCCAATAGCTCAGGGTGAACTATCGACGTCAGACTTATCTGCCACTTGCACTCTACAGACGGCATCCAGGAAATTTCTGACGCCTATATCTCACCGCGAGACCTATGGCAAGAACGAAAAAAATAATCGACTATCTCGGCGCTACTTTGAAAAAAATAAACACGCAATAAAACCGGTACGGACTTTTTTTGGAATGTCTATATTTGTACTAAAGTAATGCCAAGCTATTGCTAAGCCTACAAAAATTCTTGGTGGTAATACTTGCAACCAATTAGAGGACACCGTGCATTATATTTCCAAAAATGTTGACGTTTTGGTCTGACCTTCCATCAGTGAAAAATGCATATTTTCTACAATAATTGGCCTAACTCAATGAAATTAGGCGACATATGTTCTTGTACTTGTGTGAACTCGGAAAATAATTACAGAGTGGCACAATTTTAAGTTCTAGATGACATTTCACGACTTCTTTATGTGGTTTTAAATTTCTGACAGGTACTGTAGTACGTTTAAAAATTTCGATAATATGCCAGAATCTATCAGACTAACTAAGAAAATAGTTGTCCCCAAGGAAAATACAAAATAATACTTACTGGGTGGCTACTTTTATTGATAAATTATGAACTTGTGTTGAAAAGCCATTACTACTAGCAAATGTATAGTCTACTGTCATTATTAATATCATTCAGTGCATTTCATTCATAAAATTGCTCTTATGATTAGAGCTCATCATGTTTAGACAACAACTTACTGAAATACTCTATCCTGTACAACGGTTATGCTATGCGCTTTGCATAAACAGTAGGGGTACGACATATCCAGAATGTATGTTACTCTCACTACATTACGGAAGAGCGAGCTAGTCGAAACATTCTAATAAGCAAGTTACTTTGCATTCTAACCTATTAATGCATAAAATTCTGAGATCTAGTTATGATTTAATTGTGAATCTAATGTTTAGCGAACTTCTTCCATTGACGAAAGATGTATACAATCCACAGGTTGAATAAGGTAAGTTGAGCCAGGTGTAATGTCTGTTACCTGTACCATGTCGACCGCCAACGCCCAAAATTTCTACTTATAAGTGTCCCGCATGCGCTAATGAAGAACGGGATATCTAATTCCTGATTTGTACAGGGGTATTATTGCCTGCAGGCAGATTACGTCATAATATGGAGAGATAACAACCAGCCGGCCGCTCACTGCGTTCTCCTCAGCGGTACCACTAAGGCTCGTAGTAGTAGGCTGGTATTTGGCACAGCACTTGCTGTCATCATGTCTACAATGGCTGATGTGTTCATCAACGACGCATACACAGAATCTGGTCGAAATGCAGCAGAATCTCGCGGCTGGCATGAGTAGGAGTTTCTAAATAACTGCTTTCCATATGAGCTAAAATATCTTCAAGGCACATACAACACACAAGCAACTCTTTGCTAGAGTGTAATGTCTGTACGGCTATTATTCAATTATTTGTTGTTCGTGTTGTTTGAGTCATCAGTCCTCAGACTGGTTCGATGCAACTCTCCACGCCATCCTATCCTGTGCTAACCTTTTAATTTCTACGTAACTACTCCATCCAACATCTCCTCTAGTCTGATTGTCATCTTCATACCTTGGTCTACCCTCGGAGTTCTCACCGTCTACACTTCCCTCAAAAACCAACTGAACAACTCCTGGGTGTCTTTAAGACGTGTCCTATCATTCTACCTCTTCCTTTCGTCAAATTTATCCAAATCAATCTCTCTCACCAACTCGATTCAGTATATCTTAATTCGCGACTCGATCTATCCAACTCACCTTCAGCACTCTTCTGTAACATCATCTTTCAAAAGTTTCTATTCTCTTTCTTTCGAACTAGTTATCGACCATGTTTCACTTCATCGGAAAGTCTTCAAAAGCATCTTTGTAATTTTTTATACCAATGTTTGAAGTGAACAAATTTCTTTTCTTAAGGAATGCCTTCTGTGCTTGTGATTGCCTGCATTTTACGCCCTCCTTACTTCTGCCATCTTTAATTATTTCACTACCCAAGTCTTGAGACTCCATTTTCTAATCTAATATTACTCACATCATTTGAATTCGTTCCACTGCACTCCATTACTTTTGTTTTGGACTTATTTATTTTCATCTTGTATTCCTTACCCAAGATTCCGTCCAGAGCATTCTTACAATTTGTTTTACGTCGCACTGACACAGATAGATCTCATGGCGACAATGGGATAGGAAAGGCCTCGGAGTGGGGCGGAAGCTACAGTTGCCTTAATTTGCCTGGTGTGTAAATGGGAACCCACGGGAAACCATCTTCAGGTCTGCCGACAGCGGAGCTCGAACCGACTATCTTTCGGATCCAAGCTCACAGCTGCGCTCCCGTAACCGCACGGCCATCTCGCCCATACCATCCAGCAATTTCTGCAGATGTACTGCAGTCTCAGATAAAATAGCAATATCACCAGCGAATCTCAGTGGTTTGATTTCCTCTCCTTGGATTGTAATTCCCTTTCCAAATTCCTCTTTGATTTCCTTCACTGCCTGTTCTATACAAGCATTAAAATGGAGGGGGATAAACTGCAGCCTTGCCTCATCGCTCCTTTGCAAACTAGCGACTAGGCAACCCATTCCTCACTCGTGCATACGGGACACTTATACATAGAAAGTACGGGGCAGGAACGCCATCTGCTGTATATGTTTATCCAGAATTATGGATAGATATTGTTACGAGTCAGTATCGGCAGGTAAAACTTGGCGTTTCTACCAGCTAGTGGATCATTCAAGCCAGGAGATAAATACCCGCGAATATTCCTTGTGAGACATCTCGACAATCTGTTACACTCGTACTCAAGTATATACTTATCTCAGAAATGCGTGGAAGTTTACCAGTATACAGCGCCACTTACCTGAAACCAGGCAGTACTTCCAAAGTTCAGTTTTATAACAGTTCTCGTATCGGTATTACGTCCTAAGGAACTCCATTTGCATGCAGGGGTGCAATGTAAATACACAAGTTCTTGATTAGACTCTATGGGTGCAGCAGAAGGAATTAAGTCCTCGCAAAGTGTCGATGCAAAGAAGAAGAAGGAAATGAAGAGCTTTAGATGAGCGCGACACACAGAATACTAAAACCGAGAATATACGACTTAATTTCCTGGAATGGAGGCACATTTTTAATCAGTCTGTCGCGGTTACATTAACCACAAACTCAAGAAATGTCTCTACTACTACGGTTACAGCATCAGTGAAGAGTTTAGGCCTTGACGGCTGTCTGGAATGGCAATCACATATGCTATAGGAGGTGTGGCGGTCATTGTGATAGCATAAATCATTTTAACACAAATACTATAGGACTCGCGCTGATCCGCAGCATTCGTTATAAATAGGTCAGATAACTCGTCTTGATATACCTGTGGCAGTCATATTGTGCCGTCATATTTAATTGCAGTTCTATATAGAACAGTTGTCTTGTGAGCACGAAAGTTAGTCTCGAAGGAGCAGTTTTTGCCAGACAGAGAAATTTATAAGTTACATGAGGTTCACTATTTCTAGTGCAGTTGGGTTATCCTTCGACAGGTGTTGCCAGATAATGTCTAAGGCTGTTTGTACGTAGACTTTTTTCTCTCAGCAGCATGTAAGTTATCATAAACGCTCTGCGATCTAATGAATATACTTGGAAGCTGGGAAAGTTTAGATAACCAAATAATATCTAGCAGGGAATAGTGTTATTCCGTGATCAGAGGAAGTGTATGTTCTTCGGCTTGACAGGTAGTAATCAAGCATGGCTGCATGCAATAACATTACTAAGGATGAAAATCACATGTGTCAGAATGTTAATGGAAGTGTTGGTCGTTTAGCAAGCTGCTAAGTTCAGAGTGTATTGCGGGTTAGCGTAAGCTATAGCCTGAAATCTGTAGAGTGATCATTTAATGATTTGATTTTATGATTGCTATAAAAGTTGGTTGAACTATGTCTCAGGATTTACCGGCAGGAAGTTCCGGAGAAATTAAAACAAAAATGAAGTAAAGCGGTCCAGTAGAACGGACGGACGTGTAGGTTACTGCGTGTTATTGTGGTAGAGGATAGTGTTATGTGTGTGAGTTGCAGGGATATTGGGGACAGCACAAACACCCAGCCCCGAGCCAATGGAATTAACCAATGAAGATTAAAATCCCCGACCCAGCCGGAAATCGAATCCGGGACCCTCCGCACCGAAGGCCAGTACACTGACCATTCAGCCAACGAGTCGGACGACGGAAGTGTAACTTAGCAACCGTGCTTGCTGTGATGGATGGCCTGGCAATGTAGACGAAGGTTATGCATATGACAGGATGCAATAGTTGCGTTAGAAATGAAAAGATCAGCACAGAAAAAGGTGGCATGGATAGCTACATGAAACCAGTCTATGGGCTGATGACTCGAACAACTGTTTTATGTTAAGGTATGACTTGAGTCCCGGCTGCACTGGTGTTTGCTAACGGAGGGGATTTAAACATTTCATATTAGAAAGGGATTCATGTGTTATACTGATACGTTTGTTCCTGTGTATTTTTCATGCTTAATGTATGAGTTATAGAAAATGAGTTGTAACTGTAACCGGTACTTCAGGGGTTACACAAACACAGTTAAAGGGAGGAAAGCAAACCAAATTACAAGGTATCTAAACACTATACACACCATGACCATGTAATGAACTGCGGCGAAAAACAGGAGAAGTAAATGTCAGTGAGGGCAACTTGGCGATAACAAAGAAGAAACGTGGGACGGTGCTGGGAACCTACCAAAGGCATGGAGATGTCTAGGTTGCGGAATAAATTACGAGCAGTTTCACCAATGCAGAAAATACCGGTACACAGTTTGTAAAATACAGATTATATGTTCTTAGAGACACACAAGTTAGATATTCCTTGACAAAAGCTTCCTATAAGTTCATAGTCAAGCAAATACGGTACATCAAATTACAAACCAAGTTGGCAATACAATCTTGAAATTAAGAGGAACACTATACGCTATTACAATATAGAGTGAAGTTAAACTAACCTTTCAAAACATTTGAACAACATAATAGTGCCGATTAGGGCAATCTCCCGTGATACACCAACGAAAACTAAATGGAACTTAAAACCGGACAGGAAACAACAGCGCTTACCCTAAGGCAGCCCATTCTGGTTGCGAGAAGATGTTGACGACGTAAAAACTTCGGCAGGCTCGGCAGGCCAAGACCAGGACGCCTCAAAGACTTCAGACAGGCACGAAAAATTGCCTAGCCCCTTTTAAACGGAAATCTGGCCTTGGAGTAGCCAATCAGAACACAGGAGCTTTCCTGGATTGACCAATCACAACTTTTTCTGCGGTCGCGATATTTAAATCACTTTCACGAATACATACGATCGCGAATCTTGCATTTCCAGAACAGTAAGAACATATTTCTAGAATGCATAACTAACAAAGGCCAACACACCCTGTTCTAATAGTTCGCGTCACAAATTTTCTGGACTGTTCCAGTTAATATAGACATGTAATCTACTAGTTACCACCAACATGTGTAGAAAAATATGTTTTTACACTGTACAGGTTAGGTAGCTGAATGGAATACGAATTAAATATTCCAGCTCAACTCTCCAGATCATACAGTAAGTACTTCTTAAATAGATTTATAAATAAAATCTTCTACAAACACTTTCCACTTCCAATATATTCTACACCTGTGTCAGTAACATTGAAATAGAGCATTTCCTGAGCCGGTAAGGTAAGGATTATTCTGCCCGAAGGCAGGTCCGAGTCTCCGCAGAGGCGTTCCTTTCCGCTCCTCCATTCCCTTACCCCACCAACAGCGCGTGGCAACCCATCCAACTCCTGACCACGCCCAATGTTGCTTAACTTCGGAGATCTCACGGGATCCCGTGTTTCAACACGGCTACGGCCGTTGGCTTTCCTGACCCATGTTCATATAACATATGTTGTTTTTCTACGTGTGAGGAATGTATCGTAAAAGTTTGATTATACCTTATTGTCACAGACTGTACATAAATACAAACACAGATGATACACCTTTAGCCACGGAAAGTTTGCTAGTGTTCTCAAATTATTCAAATATAAACAACATCTCTTGTTAGGCAATTAAAATCTGCGAACATGGGCGAGAACCGTGTACACAGTGTGGTACACTATTGAAAAAAAAAAAACTTTACATGTAAAACGTTGCTGTTGCCTGAAGTGTCTACAAATTTCGGAATATTTTCTACTCACAAAACGTTTGTACGCCGTATCCCTCGCTTTGCGCGATTATTACGAAAACGCGTAAAGTGAATGAATTATAAGATGGGATAGATAGGAGATAGGGACTATTACAAGGAAAAATAAAAAGCCTATAAGTTATAAGTGTTATGCATCTAGAATTTTTATATTCATGTCATTAGTACCGAGTGAAACTCTACGTACATGACTTTGAAAGTCTTCGATAATCTTCTCCATAATTGTCACCATTATTTGTGTTACCTTGGATAATGTCATTCTTATCGCAATTTTGCAGATTTCTGTAATTTCTTTCTTTAATTTTTTCATTTCGACTTATTATAATTCTCAGGATTGATTCCATAACCATGTGTGAAGATCTGTACCCTTTATTTACAACCCCATTTATGTGCTTACCCCAATGAAGATTTTTCCTTATATTAACACCTACAGTGATCCCTATCAACGCGGTAATTAACCCTTTGTTGCCTGACGGTACTTTAAAGTACCATCTCATATTCCATGGCTTTGGAATTATTCAGTAAATCCTACCCTTGCATTTTCCTCATGGTACATTCAGGTAACTAATTCTCGAAACAAAGATATTTCATTTTTGAGGTTGGTATTGATGAAAAACGCGGGAGATCGTTTTATTCTTAGGAGAGTAGTCATACTGTTACCACTGTAAACAAATGACATTTTGATTGATTATTTCTTAGCTCCTATTGTTACATTCGACCTGCAAGTAATCTTAGTACATGTAAGTATGCTTCTGTAATGCAATAAAATACTCAAATCGATGAAATTTGCAATTGGTGTGGATATATAGCTAGTAAATGGCGAGGTACTTCGAAGTACCGTCAGGCCATATGGAGGGTCTCATGTTAGTCATATCCAAAACCGAAAGTAATGCTTTCCTTCGATGGACATCAGTGTTTCTCTATGGAAAGACAGTAAAGGTGTGTGCTTAGCATCTAATTTCCAATGAACAGAAGCCACAACTCTTTCTAGGAAACAGAAGGATGGAAGTAATATTACTGTTGATTGCTCGGTTGTTGTGCAAGACTACAATGCACACATGGGTGGAGTGGACCATGCTGACAGACTTCGAGGCGTATATGGTTTAAACCATCGATCCAAAAATGGTGGCATAGATTATTTTGGGGAATGATTGAGATAGCATTAGTCAATGCCTACATCATATACTGTAATCTGCAAGAAAAAATCCCTCTAATGGCATTCCTGCGTAATGTGGCCCTAGGACTGTTAAACTAGAAAGAAATTGCTCTTCCAGGAAAACTTTCACATGATATGAGGTCATCAAAGTCACGAGAGCAAAAAGGAGGAAAACAGAATATTCTGTGCCCAGTGATGCCAGACTAAGTAATCGTGGAAATCATTTTGTTGTTTTTGTAAAAAACCGTGGTCAATGTCAGGCGTGTTTGAGAAAGAAGGTGCAGTCAAGGCTGCATTCAAAGTTTACTACATGTAGTGTTTTTCTTTGCTGCAATGAAAAAAAGAACTGCTTTGCAGAGTATCATAATGTGTCAGCTGTATAGGATGTATGCAAGATGTTCTACATATGAACAATAATATCAGGAGACTTCACTCTTATTACACATATTTGCTTTAAATTTTGCTTTTACATTTTTGTAATAGTTTTAGGTATGAAAAACATGTTCTACTAATATTTTGAGACAATAAATGTGATATAATTCCAAAATGTGAACATTCTTATCTACCCAAATATGAAGCCTCCTATATGCCTGACGGTACTTAAAAGTACCAGGCCCCAAAAACATACCAAAAATTAAAATTATGATCTGAAAGTATTAGCATTTACTATTTGAATATATTCCATTAGAACAAGGTGAAAAAATCAAGTATACTTATTATTTTTCACTGTTCAGGCAACAAAGGGTTAAAACTGAGGGGACTTTCCCTATTTTTAAAAATCACGACCTGAATTTTAATCCCGTCTATCACCATACCATTGCTTCCTGTCCATCTCTCAATATTGTCGAAGTTGCTCACAATCTTGTAACTTATTTATTACTCTGTACAGAATAACATCATCTGCAAAAAGCCTTATCTCTTATTCCACTTCTTTACACATATCATTTATATATTGAACACTTTAAGGTCAAGGCCATTGGTTCAATATATATCTTTGTTTGTCCAATCCGGGTCCCGTTTCTCTACGCGGTCGGATGTGAGGTCGTGGCGGCTTTTTATGACCGGATGCCCTTCCCGACGTCAACCTCATCAGAGAAGTGAATGAGATGAAATGAATGACGCGATATATTATAGTAGGAAGGGAGAGAGAGTGAAGCCCGGTGCCGGCACATCGTGCCGAATTGCGCCTAGGGATCTGTTGAAGGCTTAACGTCTCCATCCGACGGATGAATCACCATCAATAGCGTCATATGCCCTCACTCCCTATGAGCACTGCGGAGAGGTTTGGAATTTAATCGAAGCTTTTGGTTTGGAATTTAATCGAAGCTTTTGGCACGCAATCTAGTGGTTAGAAATTGTATACCACCACCTCCCCTACCCTAACGGAAACATTCTGATGGTTAAACGTTTTTCGATCAACGGGACTCGAATCGGCTAACCTCAGTGTCAGATCGTTTAGACTTCAACGTATATATCATTTATAGATATAAGAAAATATAAAGGTCCAATATTACTTCCTTGAGGAACTCCCCTCTTAATGATTAAAGGGTCAGATAAATCTTCACCTACTCTAATTCTCCCAGTTCTGTTTATATCCATACATTCAGTCACTCTTTTTTCAAGCCCAATTACACTCATTTTTGCCATTGGTCTCCCGTGATCTACCCTATCACATGCCTTAGATAGGTCAATCGCACTACAGTCCATTTGAACTCCTGAATCTAAGACATCTGCTCTACCTTTCTGGAGTCCAACAAATTTACCTTCAGTGGAATAACCTTCCCTATACCTGAACTGCCTTCGATCCAACTTCGACTTTCGGCTACCAAATCAGCTTTAATTAAACAGTGATTACAGGAGTTACCCCATTTCACGTCGGGTGATAAAATAATATTCTTTGACGTTCGTTGCAAAGCGGTGAGTGAAATTTGTTATTATATTTCCTCTCAAAGACTCATGATTAATTTAGCAAAATTAAAATGCTATTTTAATTGAGAAATACTTATTAAAACTGAGTAAAATTGAAGCTGCCTCAAATACATTTTATATCCTATTTTTTCATATTTTGGAGTATCTTTTTTTGCATGTAAAATACTTTTTAGCACCTAAAAATCCGACTATCAACTCTGACACGCGTGCAGCAAAATCTATCTCCGTTTTGTTGCCAACAGGATTTCTGTAGATGAGTTAGATATGGAAGTGATCAATGAACTAGTGTCAGCCCATCTTGAAGTATAGAATATTGCCACCGGGGTATATAAGAGCAAAAGGAAGAAGGATGTGGCATGGGAAGAGATTTCAAATACCGGGCGAGTTGGCCATGCGGTTAGGGGCGCGCAGCTGTGAGCTCGCATCCGGGAGATAGTGGGTTCGATCCCTACTGTCGGCAGCCGTGAAGATGGTTTTCCGTGGTTTACCATTTTCACACCAGGCAAATCCTGGGGCTGTACCTTAATTAAGGTCACGGCCGCTTCCTTCGAACACCTAGGCCTTTCTTGTTCCATCGTCGCCATAAGACCTATCTGTGTCAGTGCGACGTAAAGAAAAAAAAGAGATTTCAAAAAGACGAATAAGAATTTAAGTCCTCGCCTTGACGTAGATCGACAATCTCAGTCGCTAATGCCCCCTGCGCTGTTTTAGGGATACACTCCTACTCTTCTTCGTTGTCTATCGACAAAAAAGTGAGAAAAAAGAAAAAAACATTAATTTATTTTTCGAAATTTCGGAACGACTGCTGATGCACACCCGAAGAGAGGAACATATTTACACTGATAGAGCTTTACGGATGACAATGCACAGTAAATATTGTTCCACGTGAGGGGTGTTTATTTCTTTCATAATTCATTTATCCTCAAGGGTTGGTTTTCTCTCGAGCTCAGAGAGGGATCCAAACTCTAGCGCCTCAAGGGCAGTGTCCTGGAGTGTCCCGGAGCGTGAGACCAATACCCCCACCCAGGCGGCCTCACGTGCTATGCTGAACCTTGTGGGGGTGGGGGATTGGGAAGATTAGAATAGACAGAGAAGAAAGAGGGAAGGAAGCGGTTGTGGCCTTAAGTTAGGTACCATGCCGGCTTTTGCCTGGGGAAGAAATGGGAAACCACTGAAAATCACTTCAAGGATGGCTGAGGAGTGAATCGAACCCTCCTCTACTCACTTTACTTCCCTTGGCTGAGTGGACGCTGTTCCAGCCCTCGTACCACTTTTCAAATTTCGTAGCTGAGCCGAGGGGTGGCACCTAATCACAGTAACCACTACACCACTGAGGAGGACGCTGAATAATTCATTCGTTAAAATGTTGTACCTTTAAAGAACAAAATCCTGAACTAATTGGTTACGAACCAAAAGAGAATTCTTTAACAACTGAGAGATTTGGGAATCACCCAGTGTTCTATCCATTCTTGAGCGAAACTTTTCATTTAAATTAACCGCTGACGTAGAAGTTTCTTTTCCAGAATGTTAATTGAAAGCTAATATCAAAATTAGACCCTGTCTTACAGGATTAATAAAAGCTTCTTCTTTATGCAGAAATTTCTCATCTCTATTCCGGGAGGCCATGGAAAACAAATGAACGTAGCCTGCCCGACGAAGACCAGGTTTTGTGGATGTCAGATCTCAATTTGCATGACGTTCTATTGTTTTAATTAATTTTACTCTCAGAGATACTCATAAAAAAGAGAGACAAAGAGGTTATATTAATAATGAAGTGACGTATAATCATATTAGAGTATAAATATTATATTCCATGGATATCAAGAGGTTTAGGTTTAATTATTTTAGGTCTTTCTCATTATCTCTCGTCAGGTTGTGTGTCCATGTTAAGTACGGCCCATTGTTTCTACTCATGTTCTATATATTTTTAAAGTAGTAATGTAACACATTGAGAGCGATTTTAACAGTCATATAGTGTAAAAGTGAACTCTGTCGTCGTCTTGGTTACCATAAAAATTAAACATTCTTCTTCTGCGCGAATAACTCACTTAGAACTACACAGAATCAACAATCGTTCTTAATTGTCTTTGATTATTGTGATTTCTGTGCCTCCGACAGAGTACATCCTGTTGGTTTCTTTTCTTTTCCACCAAATCCCCTTGCGTGAACAATTTTCTTGATTATATTCCTATCCTGTAGATGTTATGATCCTAATTCACTGAGCTCTTTCTATACTTTACCTTACCATTTTGATCCCACATATTTTCGATTGGTGACAAGTCCGGTGATCTGGCAGGCCAGAGCAACAGTCTGACATCCTGTGACAACAAGAAGGTGCGTGTTCATGCAGCAACATGCGGAGACCATGTTTTTATTATAGTTAAAATTTATTTATTTTAATTTCTTCATGGGTATTGTGTTATTGTTGTTAGGAAGAAAAATGTCAATTAAATATATTTGCAAAAATTGTGTGTATTGTCTGTTGTTATTCATTCTTTCCAAATGGCTTATACATTGAATTCTTCGCACTCTCATGGTATCAGTAAGTTTAGATATTTTAAAATATATTTCCGAGTTGGGTTTGGGGTAATGTATGCCGTTTTTAATTCTTGGCCGTAAGACATTTCTCATGATTTTCCTTTCTTCAATCTCTAATTGTTCCTTTAAGGTGAATAGATGGAGGTTCGGAGAGAGAGAGAGAGAGAGAGAGAGAGAGAGAGAGAGAGAGAGACGGGGCGCATGGGGTGCTGGATTCCAGCGCGCGGGTGGCCCGGTTATGGTGAGGATATAGCTTTGTCAACTGTGTAGAGGACCGGATGTGTCATTCCCGGCAGGGTGGCTCCTTTTTCTTCCTCAGCGGGGGGGGGGGACGGCACGGCTTGTCAGTAAGGTAGTTATAAGGTTGGCGCTCACATGTGGATAGGTTTCCCGCCCATGTGAGCGACCATATTGTAGATTTAGTTTATTTTGATGCTTCAAGGGTGGCGCTTGCTTGTGGCCCGGTTATCCGCCCATGTGAGGGTCCACATAGTAGATTTAGTTTATTTTGATGTTTCAAGGGTGGCGCTTGCTTGTGGCCCGGTTATCCGCCCATGTGAGGGTCCACATAGTAGATTTAGTTTATTTTGATGTTTCAAGGGTGGCGCTTCCTTGTGGCCCGGTTATCCGCCCATGTGAGGGACCACATAGTAGATTTAGTTTATTTTGATGTTTCAAGGGTGGCGCTTGCTTGTGGCCCGGTTATCCGCCCATGTGAGCGTCCACATAGTAGATTTAGTTTATTTTGATGTTTCAAGGGTGGCGCTTGCTTGTGGCCCGGTTATCCGCCCATGTGAGGGTCCACATAGTAGATTTAGTTTATTTTGATGTTTCAAGGGTGGCGCTTGCTTGTGGCCCGGTTATCCGCCCATGTGAGGGACCACATAGTAGATTTAGTTAATTTTGATGTTTCAAGGGTGGCGCTTGCTTGTGGCCCGGTTATCCGCCCATGTGAGGGTCCACATAGTAGATTTAGTTTATTTTGATGTTTCAAGGGTGGCGCTTGCTTGTGGCCCGGTTATCCGCCCATGTGAGGGACCACATAGTAGATTTAGTTTATTTTGATGTTTCAAGGGTGGCGCTTGCTTGTGGCCCGGTTATCCGCCCATGTGAGGGTCCACATAGTAGATTTAGTTAATTTTGATGTTTCAAGGGTGGCGCTTGCTTGTGGCCCGGTTATCCGCCCATGTGAGGGTCCACATAGTAGATTTAGTTTATTTTGATGTTTCAAGGGTGGCGCTTGCTTGTGGCCCGGTTATCCGCCCATGTGAGGGACCACATAGTAGATTTAGTTTATTTTGATGTTTCAAGGGTGGCGCTTGCTTGTGGCCCAGTTATCCGCCCATGTGAGGGTCCACATAGTAGATTTAGTTTATTTTGATGTTTCAAGGGTTGCGCTTGCTTGTGGCCCGGTTATCCGCCCATGTGAGGGACCACATAGTAGATTTAGTTTATTTTGATGTTTCAAGGGTGGCGCTTGCTTGTGGCCCGGTTATCCGCCCATGTGAGGGTCCACATAGTAGATTTAGTTTATTTTGATGTTTCAAGGGTGGCGCTTGCTTGTGGCCCGGTTATCCGCCCATGTGAGGGTCCACATAGTAGATTTAGTTTATTTTGATGTTTCAAGGGTGGCGCTTGCTTGTGGCCCGGTCTTCCGCCCATGTGAGGGTCCACATAGTAGATTTAGTTTATTTTGATGTTTCAAGGGTGGCGCTTGCTTGTGGCCCGGTTATCCGCCCATGTGAGGGTCCACATAGTAGATTTAGTTTATTTTGATGTTTCAAGGGTGGCGCTTGCTTGTGGCCCGGTTATCCGCCCATGTGAGGGTCCACATAGTAGATTTAGTTTATTTTGATGTTTTAAGGGTGGCGCTTGCTTGTGGCTCGGTTTTCCGCTCATGTGAGGGTCCACATTGTACACTTAGTTTATTTTTATTTTGCGTCCACATGGTAGTTCATATTTTTTTTCTCTTTTTAACGGGAACATGTATTTGGGCCGAAAGCCTGTAATGTTCCTCAGTAAATATCAATATCAATAAATGTTCCTTTAAAGTTTTATGATGCTAATAAAGCCATTTCCATTTTCTGACTTCTTAAAGCTACTGATTTATTTGCATTGCCGTTTTCATAGATCCATTCACCTAAGTACTTAAATTCCTTTACTCTTGGAGTTTTATTCATATCAGTGATAGGTTCAGGTGGAACAGTTTTTTATTTGACATAAATTTATTTTTTGCGTGTGAGATTTTAAGTCATATTTTTGCTGCTTGCTTTTCCAGTATAACAATCTGCTTCTGGGCATTCGAGTTGTCTTTGGCAATTAGTGCCATATCATCAGCAAACGCTAGACAGTATATGCCAATAATTGTTAATTATCACTTCAGAGTTCGGAAAATTATCATATTTACCTATTTATTGTTATTACAGTTATAATTTATTGTAATTTACCGAGCTCGATAGCTGTAGTCAAGTGCGGCCAGTATCCAGTATTCGGGAGCTTTGAAGATGGTTTTCCGTGGTTTCCCATTTTCACACCAGGCAAGTGCTGGGGCTGTACCTTAATTAAGGCCACGGCCACTTCCTAACCTCTCCTAGCCCTTTCCTGTCCCATCGTCACCATAAGACCTATCTGTGTGGATGCGGCTTAAAGCAACTTGCACAAATATTGTAATTTAATTTCTTCGTGGATATTGTTGTTAGGAAGAAAAATGTCAATTAAGTTTATGTTGTGTATCTATCGACACGCCAACGGCCGTAGCCGTGTTGACACACCGGATCTCGTGAGATCTCCGAAGTTAAGCAATATTGGGCGTGGTCAAGATTTGGATGGGTTGTCACGCGCTGTTGGTGGGAGATACGGGAATGGAGAAGCGGAAAGGAACTGGCCACCCTACCGCACGTAAACTCCGGATCAGGGAAACCTCTGCGGAGGTTCGGACCTGCTTTCGTGCAGAATACACCGTTACCTTACCTTTATCGGCACGATGTCGAGCTGTATACATCCTGACTTCTCTTGCCTTCCACATATATATTTATGAGACTTAAACTGGTACCAGTTACGGGTTATAAGAACTATGTAATAATGACCATCATACATGAAGTGTTCAGTGAAAAATACTATCTTCGAGTGAAATGAATGAATCTTTTTTTTTTCATTCTCGAGTTCATCCCTGTCGATAAGCACAAGATACAACAGCTCACTTGGTAGCCATGATGGTTAACGCGCAAACTTTACGTAGTTTGATATCATGGTTAGCCTGTAAGACTCCCTTTCGTTGAAAATAATTTTACTACCTGTATGTTGGCCGGCAGGCCACGGAAGGTGGTGTTATACAATTTCTAATCTCTAGATTGCGTGTCAAAAGCCTGAGTTAAATTCCAAACCTCTCCGTAATGGTCATATGGAGTGAGGGCATATAACGATATTGATGGTGATTTATCAGTCGGATGGCGACGTTAAGCCTTCAACAAGGGTGCAATATGACGCTGTTGATGGCGATTCGTTTTAGCCAGTTGAACGTAGTTTTCTCAAGAGTACGCAGATCCATAGACGTCAAAGTACAACTCCGAGCTACAACAAAACTCAATATGGTTTGAAAGGAAACACTACAATGCATGTTTTGATTCCATTCGAATACCGTTTTAAACCTGGAAAGTGTAACTTATATTCCTTATTTCTTAATCTGTTTACCCCACCTCTACAGTCTCAAGTGTCCTGGAGCGTGGAACGTTTGTTCGGGGGATACAACTGGGGAGAAGGACTAGTATCTCGCCCAGGCGGCCTTACCTGCTATACTGAACAGGGGCCTTGTGGGGAGATGGGAAGAGTGGAAGGAACAGACAAGGAAGAGGGAAGCAAGCAGCTGTGGCCTTAAATTAGGTACCTTGTCGGTATTTGCCTGGAAGAGGAGTGGGAAACCACGGAAAACCACTTCGAGGATGGCTGAAACCACCTCTACTCAGTCGACCTCCCGAGGCTGAGTGGACCGCGTTGCAGCCCTCGTACCACTTTTCAGATTTCGTCATAGAGCCGAGAATCGAACCCGGGCCTCCGAAGATGGCAACTAATCACACTAACCACTACACCACAGAAACGGACAACTGTTATTCATAAGATATTATATTAATAGTGCATTTGGAATTTCCAATTACTTTAAAGATAGTAATTTAGACAGTCGAAGTCAGGCTTATGCACTAGTATTAATTTTTTGTCCGTCTCTGTGGTGTAGTTGTTAGTGAGATTAGCTGCTACCCCCGCGAGGCTCGTGTCCGATTCTCGGCTCTGCCACAAAATTTGAAAAGTGCTACGAGGGCTGGAACGGTTACCACTCAGCCGCGAGATGTCATATGAGTAGAGGAGGGTTCGATTCCCACCTCAGCCATCCTCGAAGTGGTTTACCGTTTTTCCCACTTCTCCTCCAGGCAAATGGTGGGATGCTACCCTACTTAAGGCCACGGACGTCTCCTCCCCTCTTCCTTGTCTATTCCTTCCAATCTTCCCATCTCCCCCACCCCCATAAGAAACCTGTTCAGCATTGCGGCTTAGGCCACACGGGTTAGGTACTAGTCCTTCTGCCCAGTTGTATCCCCCGAAAGAAAGTCTTTTCGCTCCAGGATGCTGCCCTTTAGGGCAGCTGAGTCCGAAGGAAAACCAACCCTGGAGGGTAAACGGATTAAGAAAGAAAGAAAGAAAGAAAGAAAGAAAGAAAGAAAGAAAACACAGTAGCACGGTAATTTATTTTGAGATTTTATTTTATTTTATTTTATTCGCGTATAAATATGGGAAAGCACGCAAAACCATTTGGAGAGTTCGAACCTACCATCTCCCGAATGCAAGCTGGCAGCTACGTGACGCAAACCACGTAGCCAACTCGCTCTGATTGATGCTTATTATGACCACGCTTGCACTGTTCGCGTGTCGCTTACGAAAATCAGGTATTCATTTTTGACCATGGATTTCTGTCTTCTAGAATTTCGAAAAGAACTATGAGAATAAACCGCGTTAGACATTTTATCTCTCTCTCGTTGCTGGCTCTGCTCAAATCTTTATAGTAGTTCATTCCATTGTACCGCTCTTAAAGCGAGAAATACGGTTATGATCGGAAATAAGACGAGACTGCAGGAAGCAGAGACAATTTGTATCATTATGCAACATCCGAGAAGAGCCTTCTTTAAATGCGCCTGTAGCGGAATGCACAGCCTGCTAAATTCCAACTCAGATCCAGTAAAGAGGCAAGTTTAATAGGCCGTATTCTAGAACTACACTTATACAAGGTTTATACTGCAGAAGGCTTTGATGGACGGCTGAGTAAAAGCCTTTAAACCACGGCTATCAAAGGTACAGTACTGGCCAGAAAATTAGGAACATAACAGGGTTAGAGATGAAATGTGGTTGCCATTCCGTGGTGAATACTGCTGTAAGAGGAAGTGCACGATCTTAAGGGCTATAATCAGAAATAATAATCATCATAATACTAATTTTTTCACATAATGTGCCTTTCGACGCACCGACACAGATAGGTCTTATGCTGACGATGGGTCAGGAATGGGCTAGCAGTGGGAAGGAAACGGGCGTGGTCTTAATTAAGGTACAGCCCCAGAATTTGCCTGGTGTGAAAATGGGAAGCCAGGAAAAATCACCTGCAGGGCTGCCAATAGTGGGGTTCGAACCCACTATCTCTCGAATAGGAGCTCACAGCTGCGAGCCTATAACAGCAAGGCCAACTCACTCGTTGATAATAATAACTATAAGAAAAGACTAACAGCCAAGACGCACCTCCAAAACTTCGGACGAAATATGGGGACATCACACGAATAGAAACGTTTAAGTACCTGGGTGGGATCATCATAAAAATGGACTAAACAAGGGAGCATTCAGGGAACAAATAACTCACAAACTTGAAATACCCTGCCAAAAGTCGCGCACGAACTACTACAAAAGATGTATTTCCCAGAACAATAAGATACGTCACTATGAAACGGTTCTGAAGCCAGTAGTTATGTATGCAGCCGAAACCATATCCCTAAACGTCAATAAAAGACTCCTCGAAGAACTGGAGAGAAAGGAACGCAGAATAATTAGGTGAATCACGGAATCCAACTACAAGAATGGCATCCACCCAAAAAGATCCAACAACGAAGTCTATTACAAAATAGAAGAAATTACAGTCACGATGCGCAGAAGACGGGTACGAATTTTCGGTCACCTCAAACGAATGGACAGACACAGGTTGACCAGAGAGATCTTTCACATATTTGATTCAAAACCGTAACCATAATGCCGTTATTTAGAAACGGCAATGAAGATCACTAATTGCTACAGATCAAACCGGAGGACGCCTTTGCCAGAGGTATTTTCCGAAAACAGATAGTGATGGTCGGGTTAACCGAGACAAACAGCCGAAAACAAAGACATGGTGTCCCTTGGACAGAGGAACGCAAGCAGGCCACTCAGAAAGAATGAAGAAATTCTGGGCTCAAAAGAAAGCAAAGTTCACTGCCAAATGTCCTCATCATCACTGGTGGTCTGCCTATAGGCAGGTCTTCACATGAATTCTCCACTCTGTTCTGTCTTCAGCCATTCTATTTGTCTTCCAATAACTTCACCGTTACACTGTCCACTAACCGATACCTCTTCCATCTTCTCTTCAGTTTCCCTTGTATCTTCCCTTCCAGTGCTTCGGTTATTAAACAATTTAGTCGCAGACAGTGGCCTAACCAATTTTTCTTCCGTCTTTGAATGAATTCCAATATCGTTCTCCTTCTATTTAATACTTCCTCATTCCTTACTTTTTCCTGCCAGCTGATTTTCTCCATCTTCCGCCAGATCCACATTTCAAATGCTTCTAGTATTCTTTCTTCCAAATGTAACAAGAGTTATCGTTGTCCTCGAAGACCCCAGCGAATAAATAATAACAACAATTAGCGGATGACTTGGCCCTTTTATCCAGCGATGAAGTCACAGCAATAAAGCAAGTTGAAATTCTCCAAGAATGTGCCAGAAAAGTCGGACTTCATATCTCCTTCCAGAAAACTGAATTATTCTGTGCAAAACTAGACATACAAAATACAATACAAAATACGGAAAAATCAACAGAGTCCCTCACTTCAAATACCTGGGCGAAATTCTCGAACCAACCGGACAAGAGAAAATAGTCCAAAACAACCGTGTCCAAAAACTCAGAAGAGCTTATGGGAGAACAAGAGAAATCTACAACAAAAATGTATGTCTCTCCACGTTAAGATTAAACATTACAATACTGTAATAAAACCTGAGGCTTTATATGCAGGGGAAACTCTAACGCTTCATAGAAAGGGCGAGCTGGAAAATATCCTAAAAGAAGAGCGAAAAATCATGAGGAAAATTTTAGGACCAAGACACACGGGAGAAGGATAACGCCTCCAAACCCGAAAATCCACAGAAAAATTATCTAATATTGCGGCAGACCTCAGGAAAAGAAGGCTGAAATTTTATGGACATGTTAAGGGGCTTCCAGAAAATAGATTAACCCACCAAGTTCTTGAAAGAGTTGATAAACTGAAGAAGAATTTCCCTTGGATACAACAAACTAAAATAGACATGAAGAACGCACACATTCAATCTGAAGACATTTTGAATCGAAATATATATAGAAAGAAAATTGACAAGTGGGAAGTTACTCTAGAGAATGAAGTACCAAAAAGAGCAGGTACCAAGTGGACGGAAGAACGGAAAAGGATCTTTAGTCAACAGATGAAAGCATCCTGGATCCTCCGCAAACGAAATCATAAATAAAGCTTCGTGTGTTCCAAAAGGGACCATTCACGTATAATAATAATAATAATAATAATAATAATAATAATAATAATAATAATAATAATAATAATAATAATAATAATAATAATAATAATAATGTGAAGAAAAGGGGAGCACTAAAGTAAAACACCTAAAAAGTAAAATACAACGTGTCATTGTTCTAACCAGTGGGGAGGGGGCGTGGTGTAGCGCAAGATCAACGGACTGAGTAGCCAGCTGGACTCGCGCCAATGGAAGAGCATGGTTCCTTCAACATCTCGCATTCTATGCTAGAGTGGAGATGAAAATGACTTTATTGAGGGAAGTTCCATATTTAAAGTTCCTAAGTATTTAATCAGAAATAAACATAAATATTTATACTTTTCTAAATATTCGAGTGTGATTTGATACAATCTGATGAAGTTCCTTTATGAATGAAACACGTCATTCTATTTTAATTAACTGATTCGTTTTTCAACTATAATTTTCTTACCACACTGAAGAACCTAACAGAGCCTAAACTGGAAAAAGATGGCTTCAGATATTACAAAATACACTTTACCGTTCTGTAAATATTTACAGCACTTTTATTGGAATTCGTATCTTTTGGGTTGAACTGCGCTTCATACCAGCACTGTGCATATCAAGCTGCCTTGCTATCCCTGCAGCAGTGTCTGTTCCTTAGATGGTGCGAATAGAGTGGCCTATCAGCAGCAGACTTGTTTGATGCAGCCCTACATGCCACCCTATCCTGTGCTAACTTTCCAATTTCTCCCTAACTATTACGTCGTACATTTACTCTAATATGTTTCTCATATTCATACCTTGGTCAATCCCTGCCATTTTTACCACCCATACTTGCATTTTCCTCGAAAAATAACTGAATAAGACCTGGGTGTCTTAAGATGTGTCCTATGATTCTATCTCTTCTTCTCGTCAAATTTTACCACATCGTTTTCCTCTCGCCTCATCGATCCAGTACCTGTTCATTCGTAATTCGATCTGACCATCTCATCTTCACCATTCTTCTGTAACGCCACATTTCAAAAACTTCCATTCTTTTTCTTTCAGAGCTAGTTGTCATCCATGTTTCACTTCCATATAATGGCACGCTCCAGACGAAAGTCATCAAACACATCTTTCTGATTCCTATATCAACGTTCAAAGTGAGAAAATGATTTTCTTAAAAAAGGTCTCCCTTAATTGTGCTGGTCTGCATTTTATGTCCACCTTACTTCTGCCATCGTTAGTTATTTTACTGCCCAATTAACACTATTCATCTATTTCCTTTAAGACGTTATTTTCTAATCTAATATTTCCTGCATTGCCCGACTTCCTTCCACTGCACTCCATTACTCTTTTTTTTTGCATATCTTTATTTTCATCTCCAAGACTCTGTCCATACCATTCAAAAGTTTCTCCACATATTCTGCAGACTCATATAAAATAACAATATTATCGGCAAATCTCAGTGTTTTGATTTCTTCTGCCTGGATTGTGATTATTTTTCCAAATCAGAATGACATTGTCTTAAGTTTAGGAAGTATGGGGATGACAGAACACTTATCGAGTGTATTAAACAGCCTCGCACTCGAGCATTGTGCTGAAAGATACCTGAGGAAAGTGTCGTAGGTAATGTTCCGAAAAAGAACAACAATACTTCGCATTCACGGTCAGAATCACCATCGCTTTCACATTGCTGAGGCTATGACACACTTTTGACTTGCATCCTGCTCAGAAATGATGCCGTTCGGCTCGCGCGATCGGGCCCGTGTCTCACACAATCTCCCCTTCACACTCATAGGCTTCCAAGTGAGGTTGCGCAGCACCGCATCGTTTCCATTTTCTGCATTTCCCTCAAATGGTGCGGAACTCGTCCTGATGGAACTTTTCGCATCCCCAAAGTCGGTCGTTCAGGATATGAAACACAATCTTCGGAGCTATGATATCTCGCGGTACAATTCACGAACCGTTCCCAGCAACCCTCCAACAATAAGCACATCTACCAGGGCGACCCAGGAGAGGAATGTCAGCCACACACTTTTGTCCGCCATCGAAATCTTTGACCTACCAAGTCGATGACCTACACACCTCCCGAACACCTTTATGACACTGTCATGCTACGGTGGACACATTCGATTTCAATCCAGGTACGCCCTTCCTGTTTTTAAAACATCTTGGATGCTAAGCATTCCACCAGCCTCTCACAGACGACGCGTTTCTTCGCAGCACAGCGCATGCGCTTAGCGTTACTTGGACGAGTCTACGTACTGTGAGGTAGGTTCCGTACCACCCTAATGGGTAAATACGCGAAAGCCACTCCTTCAGTTTCTTGGTGTACATACAGTGTTGCTACTAATAAAGAAACAGCCCTCGCATAAGTTATGTTCCGCAGTTACACGCTGTTCATTATTGTTGCCGACAGTGTTGAAATCTGATTTCTAATTCTCAATTCAAGGCGGGTGGGACTGCGTGTACTGCCAGATGTTTATTTATACACTAATATATTTTACTTATATTCGAAACACGACTCAGTACCGACTGGTGCAAGTTCTCTCACGGGGTTCATAAATCGCAGAGTTCGTCGTGTAATTGACGAATTAACACCCCATTTCACAAAGGATTACCGCAGATAAATTAAAAAGCGCCACGTCTCGTTCATTTGTTTTACTGCAAATGAACCATAGAGTGCAGAGCGGAAGCAGGAAATCCGTTTTCTCTTTAGTTTTTCTTCTCTTCTTTTCCCAAACAAAAGGATCTTGCGGTTTCTTTTCTTCTTTTTCGCCTGGTTTCCGGGAAAAAGTTTTTCAAGACTGAAGAGAACACGAACACCGCAGTGGGGGAAAGTTCGATAAAACAAAACATGAGGCACACAGTATGTCTCTCCAGAGACCCCCACAGGGGGCTTTGCTTTGTAGTCTGTTAGCCTTTATATAATACAAACAAGTACGTGGTCTGCTATGAAATTCATGGCGTATTCATTGAGAAAGTATCTTATACTCTATTTTCTTAGACGCTACTTCGTGCAGCTAATTAACAAAGCGGTTTGAAATATGGACTTCTACATCCACACTTAAAGTGTTGAATTATAGTCTCCTTGACGATCCAAATTATTATTATTATTATTATTATTATTATTATTATTATTATTATTATTATTATTATTATTATTATTATTATTATTATTACTATATACGAATGACCCCATTAGGACTACGTACAGTACTTACGGAGGGTTACCCCAGTTAAGGTTGAACGATTTTGACGTACCTTTTGTCCTAGGCGATTCTTACTTTGCAGACCCCGTTGTGCTCGATGTGACAGCCACGGGCACGGACTTTTGCTCTACACCTCATTTTCCACTGTAGAAGGCTTCGGTGGAGTACAGGAAGAGGAAAATTTTCCCATACTTCCTTGGACACTTTCCAAGATCCTCAATATTGCCAGGACATCTAGAAGAAAGCCCTCTTTTCAGGAGACCAAAGGCACAGAAATCCATCGGCGAGGCATCCTGGGATTTGGTATGGATGCCATTAAATGGTATGATACGGACACGATCTCTGCAACTGATGATCTTGCAGTATGATTGGATGCTTTATCCATGGGGATCCAGACATTCGAAGCGTCCTCATCGCACAGCTGAGGAATATCTTCATCGAAGGCAGGACCCATGACTTCTTCTGGAAGTAGGTAGCATTGATCTTGACATTTTTTGGGACTCTAAGTATTCTGAGTTTACCTTTGGCACAATATCCTGTCACTACCATGAACCCTCTTGCAAAATTTTCCTTGTTTTCCTTGACAAAGTTTGAATACCCCTTTTCGCCTTTTGAGCGACAGAAAATCGTTCGGGGCTTGTTGCAGTCATTCAAATAAACCAAAGCTTCATCCAGGATAACAACCGACTGTAATTCATCCCATGTTAGGTAGTGTTCGTATAATTTTCTGGCATTAGTGAACCGTTCTTTAACGTGCCTTGCTTTCAATGCAAGACCACGTGCCTTATGACGCTTTACATTTAGATGTGCTTGTGTGCTTGGCGAAGTGTCTTTAAGTTGGTGGATTTTCCTTCAGGACAGCCAGCCTTTACCTTTTAATGATGTCCAGACTTCTGGAGGGTCAAACTCTTCCGCGACAGTTTCTTCGAACTTGTTGTTTCTGGCGGGAAACCATTCTGATGTAATTTTATCACATTGAATGCAGAGGACGGACTAGTGTTAAGACCTTTCATTTTACGCTATTGTTCAATCCTTGATAATGAGGAATTAGCAACCGAAAGGCCAACAATGTAGCCTTGCCATATATCTGTGATTCAGCAGGCCATGAGGCAACAATGGCAGTTCTCTAAATCGCACTGACCAGACAGAACAAAGATATATGCAGCTGCTTCCAGGAGCGGCACGTGCGCTCAAGGTTGCGTCCTGTATTAACTGGAGTAGCGTGTATTTACCTTCTTCTATGTCCACATTTCTTCCTTTCCTTTATTGTGGGCTTTCTTTTTATCTTCAGACCAGGTTGTTCCAGTCTTCTTCTTTGTCAACTTCATGGTCAACTTTCCATTTGTGAATTTTGGATCTGAAGATTACTCAGTTTTTGACATCTGCTGCTGGTGTAATTCCTGCCTATTTCAAATCGGTTTTCTTTTGGCTAATCAATTTCATTATGTCTCTTTTACTTTTATTTCCTGTTTTCATAGAATTCGACTATTGTCTTGTAAGTCTGTCTGGATGCATTCTTTTAATCCGTCCATAGAATCTTGACCTTATTCTCTAATGTCACTGTGAATATTTGTGTAATGTTTTATCTCCTGTCTGCCTGTAAGTTGGTATTTTCCGTCGGTGAGTTTTGGGCCTAGAATTTTTCTTACAATTTTGCGTTCCTTTTTCTCAGTGTTTTCAAAGTCTGTTTTTTCTGCTCATAATTAGCGTTTCAGATCCATAAAGACATTCTGGTTTGATGACTGTAATATAATGTCTTAGTTTTGTGTGCTTTGAGATACATCTTTTGTTACAGATATTTTAGGTTAGTCGATATGCTGTTTCCGGCTTTTGGCATCTAATTACATTGGCTTTCGTTTCGAGTCCATTTTCCTGAATAGTTGCACCAGGGTAGTTAAATTGCGATATTCGTTTGATTTTCCCATATTTTGTTTCCATTAATTTTGGTGATTGTTTGTAGCAGATCATGTATTGTATCCTTTCAAAAGATATATGAAGGCCAACTTCTTCCGCTATTTCTTTCAGGAGTTCAATCTGATTTTGGACTATTGAAATTTCTTGGGTTCATATTGCTAGGTCGTCCACAGATGCAAGGCTAGTTTCCCTCTGCCTAATGTGACTGGTTGGTGAATTTTGGGGACCAATTTCTGTTTGCGTCATTCTTGTATCACTTTTTTTTCAAGGACGGAGTTGAAGAGTCTTACTTCCTTTTTAATTTCAAAGGGATATGAGTTTTCCGCCGTGAATTTAACCTTGGCCTTCGTGTCTGTCAGTGTCTGTTATAGATTGAAAGTGTTATTATTATTATTATTATTATTTTATTATTATTATTCATTTGAAGAAATAAATGTGCTGAAAGAGGTAGCAAAACAAACAGGCTTGCGGATATACTTTGAAAAGACGAAAGTAATGTCAAACATCGAAGACAACACGACCCAACCGAATACCAAATATGGAACAATAAACCATGTGCATAAGTTCAAATACCTTGGTGAGTGCATCCAATCCAACGGACTAGAAACAGAGGCCTTAGCGGCCAGAGCAAAAAAGAATTAAAAATCTGACTTGAAACCACATAGGCATTGAGAATTAATTACTAAATATATAGTCGGGCTGAGTGCTTCAGTCTGCTTTAATTGGTTATCCAAATTAAATTTCTTGCGAAAGTTGTTAAATATGTGAGTAATGATGTCTTTTGCTCCTGTCATTCATCCTAATATCTCCATGGAGGCCAGATTATATTCCTCAGCGTAATTTGGTATTTTAAGTTCATATATGTCACATGTATCCTTGTCTACATCATGTGGTTGAGTAGATGGCGGCTTGATCCAGTCTCAGACGATCCATGCACCTCCTCGTAGAAATGTCTGATTTGATTTCTGAGTTACGAACAGTTCCATATTACGCACAGACCACGTGTTAGAAAAGGAAGTTTTGCACATGTAATCAGCAATCTTAGATGATGTCGTGATTTCTATAGTGTGTCATTAAATGGATAGGAACCCAAGACGTGACTGAGTGTTTCAGTCTCACTGCGGCACGAACTGGAACTACATTTGAATCGTTTGTTGCAGAAACAGCACTTCTCCACTTTTTGACACTATGTGAGTTATTAATACTGCCATGATTAATGCACGAAGGGCTACTATTTTGTGGAGAAAAAAACACTTCTACCATATATCTCTGCCTGTCAGTCGCGAATGAAAGTTTCCGTTTTGTGCAGAAAGAACACTTATCCTGGAGAGGTGTTGTTTTTACTTCACTTGAGTCGCTAGGAAGAGGTGTGAAAAGAGATGCAAATGTCGCGTTTTTATATAAATCAATTTATGGAGTTTCAGTATGAGGCAAATTATGTCTTAGGAAAATACTTTCAAGTTGCTTATTTCTGCAACACGTCTCCCTGTGTTACCAACTAGACTTGCTTATCCACAAGGCTGTGTTCCATTAAATGAAAAGAAATTAGCAGACATAAAGAAGTTGGAATCTTACATACCAGAAGAACACCATGAGTTTTATAATGAACTATTTGCATGGACACATCAGCGCAATAGAAGTGAGAAGCATTGTTCAAATATAAGAGACTTACTTGTATTATATTGTGTTGTTTTGTTTTATATATATTTTGAACTTTGGAAAGGGACATAAAAGGAGTATTCTTCTGTTTATTTTTCTATACAATGTGGTCTAATCATAATATGTGCAAATAAGTAAGTCTTACAAATAACTATTAAATAATGGGTCTAAACACTGTATTTCCTCAGTACAAAATTTGTACTTTATTTAATAAAGTTCCTTTCGAAATTTAAATAACATTAAAATCAATGTTACACGTCCTTATATTCTCATTAATGGTGTTTGTTGCAGAAACAGCACGTCTCCACAATTTTCAACAAAGTCTGTAAAGGAACGTATTGGACTAATTCATACAAACAACCTATCTGTCATAGTCATTTCAACAGTAGAATAAGCATAATAAATATCGAAAGGATAGAAATGACATTACACATTACATACAGTTTTTCCTGTTTTCTGAACAATTTGGTACGTTGGAGAAGTGTCGTTTCTGAAACAAACGATTCATTTGCTTTTCGTTTTCTGGCATATCTCCGGTCGCTGCTGGTTAGACCTTCGGGTTTTCTTACCCACTGATCGGCTGGTGTGTATTCCTTGTATAGCGTAACACCCTTACCCTTTTGTGGTAAGGCACGCCAGGCATTGAATTCTTTCTCACGGAACTGTTGTCGTAGGACTGATTCGTATACAGTGTTCAGGAGTAGGCCAAGTTTTCGAATCATTTCTCTGCTTCTATATGAAGGTCTCTGGTATGGTTAATGTGTATATTGTTGGATCGATGGGTGCTCACACTTTTGCCCTAAACCTTCCATATTTATGCAGAATAATTATGATAAATAAATAATACTAAATTTAAAACCTTCATTATTAGAAAAGTCTTGCTTGTGAACATACAAAATTTTCTTCTGAAGACGCGCAGCAAAATCGTATTATTATGTCAACAATTACAGGCCGGGAAAGCATTAATATAAAAACTGTAATATAATTTAGTTCATAGAAATTCTTTCATGATTTCCAATGTAGAAGATGAAAGATTCTTCCGTGGCTGCTTTTCTGATTCATGCAAACAATTTTCCCTTTCCAAAATCATCGTAATTCTGTCTATTTGAAGGGAATGTCTGATTTGATTTCTGAGTTGCGAACAGTTCCATATTACCCACAGACCACGTGTTAGAGAGGGGGGGGGGGGGTTAGCACACGTACGCGCTCACCTCAAATCCTTTTAGGGACGCTCTGTTGCACCGCGACGCCCAACTCCCAGCCACTAGGCACGCACACAGAAGACGAGTAAAAAAAAAACATGAAAATAAACAAGAGGTTGGAACACCGACTTGTATCTTCTGGTAAATCATTTCCCGCAAGGCTCCATACAAAGTGCTTGGCCCATCAATATCAGTGGTATATCATTTGACTACCTTCCATGATTATTTCTATTAATTTCTTTTGATATTTTGAATAAGTAAAGTGTGTCTCAGGAGGAATGATCAATACTCAGGGATAGGACAGGAGCTATCATTTGAAGCAAAACACTTCAATTTCGGAGATAGAACACATTCAAAGTACATATGTTTTTGGGCTAGTGGCGTGCACACATGTGTCTTACGCCCCCAACCTCTTTGACGTTTTATTCTAGGCCAACCTACCTCGTTGCTTTCAACCTCTTTGCTCGGGATGTCTTCCTGCCATTAAACTAGCCCGTTGAACGCGTCGTTGTCCAGAGTGTGTTGTGAGTGAAGTAGTGTGAGGGATTGAAAGTGTATCAGAAAGGAGCATCGGTTAACTCTGTTTGTACACGCGCTGGCTAAAATGCCACACATCTACACTAATGTAGAATATGCAGATGTGGTGTATGTTTATTGCTCCTGCTGTTGTCGACGAATACCGTCGGTGCTTTCCAACACGTCTGTTAAAATTTGACGAGACAATACTTCACAGAATACTGGAGGTAGAGAAGTAATAATTGTCACACATGATTGGCATGGCAGGGGTTTTTATTGACACCAAAATAAAGTACGCAAAATGACAAACAAATGCCGATGGACAGAAACACGTCAGGTGCAAATAGCCACACATGCTTGACATGACATGGGGTTTTATTGACACCAAAATAAAATACACAAAATGACCAACAGGTGGCGCTGGACAGCAACACGTCAGGTACAAATGGCCACACACGCTTGACATGATATGACGGAGTTTTATTGACACCAAAATAAAGTACACAAAATGACCAACAGATGGCGATGGACAGAAACACGTCAGGTACAAATGGCCACACATGCTTGACATGACATGACGGAGTTTTATTGACACCAAAATAAAGTACACAAAATGACCAACAGATGGCGATGGACAGAAACACGCCACGTGCAAATGGCCGCACACGCTTGATATGACATGGGGTTTTATTGACACCAAAGTAGAGTACAGAAAATGACCAACAGATGGCGATGGACAGCAACACGTCAGGTACAAATGCCGCACACGCTTGATATGTCACGTCGAATTCCTGATCATAGAGTGTTAACCAGAGTTTTCAGTACATTGCGTGAAACAGGTATTCTTCCAAGTTCTCATTTTCCTTCCGAAAGTGTAGTTCAACAATCTGCGCAGGAACAGCAACATATTGTTGAAATGGTGCAGCTCAGTCCTACTACCAGCACACAGCGACTTTCTGCACGTATCAATGCCTCACCAAAACGTCTATGGCGAACAGTACATGCGGAAAACTTGTACCGCATTTCAAACTAAGCTCGTCTGCTCCTCTCCTTCACTCAGATGTAATGGCACAGCGACGTACTCGGGAGAAGCGCACGTGCAGACAAGTGACAGCAACAGATTGATGCATAGAAATCAAGGTTTCCAACATTTCCTGTTCAGGGCAATCTTCCTGTTCATCAGCAAGGGTCAATTCCGGGTCATTGTTACAAACACTTTCCGGGCCAGTTACAGGAAGACCCAAAAGTCCGTACGGAGTATTGACATGACATGAAGTTTTGGTGACCCTAAATTAAAGTACACAAAATGACCAACAGCTGGCGCTGGACAGCAACACGTCAGGTACAAATGGCCACACAAGCTTGACATGACATGGGGTTTTATTCACACCAAAGTAAAGTACCCAAAATGACCAACAGATTGCGCTGGACAGCAACACGTCATGTACAAATGGCCGCACTTGCTTGACATGACATGGAGTTTTGTTGACACCAAAATAAAGTACACAAAATGACCAACAGATGGCGCTGGACAGCAACACGTCATGTACAAATGGCCACACACGCTTGACATGACATGGAGTTTTATTGACACCAACAACGAGTGCAGAAACATGCCATAAGATGGCACTGGGCAACACATTTCTGATGCCGCATGAGACCCGTGTACGGTATATATAAAAGGAGCTGTCGTGAGAGAGGGCGTCAGATTCGCCTGTAATCGCAACATGTATTGCTTGGCCTCCACGGTCTCCAGAACTCAATCCGTTTGATTATTCGTTGTGGGGTTACCTGAAGTCGCATTTCTACAGCGATCGTCCGACATCCTTAGGGATGGAGAAAGACTACACCCGACGGCAATTTCTCTCCATACCAACGGATATGCTGTACAGTACCGTTCACAACATTGTCCCTCGACTACTGGTATTGTTGATGAATGACGGCCGACATGCTGAGTGTGTGTTATAACGAACATCGGCTTTACTCAACCTCGGCTGTTATGCCGATTATTGCTTGTATATCGTATGAAGCGCCATCTGTTGGTCATTTCGTGTAATTTATTTTGAAGTCAATAAAACCCCATGTCATGCCAGTCAAGTGTGACAATTACTACTTATGCACCTCCAGTATTCTGTGAAGTATTGCCTAGTCAAATTTTAACGGACTGTTGGATCACCCTGTATTTTTCCCACCTCGTAGAAGATGTACACGGTGTAGAAGAAAACTGGCGTATAATAATAGCAGGCCATGATACTCTATTCTGTGTTCCCTGCTCTGCGTTATTGATTTTACCTCCTACTAACTAATATTAAAATTTTTAGAGACGCCTTTTCCCTCATCAATATTTCCTCGTTAGAAAAATGCAGTCATTCAGAGGAGAAATATTTCCGATGAATAGAATTTTCCTTATCTCGAAAAATAACACACATTCGTTTTAGTTAGCAGCGACAAGCTTTGGTCTCCCGCTATAATTTTTTGCAGGCAAAGCCGCTTGAAACACGACCTCCTATCCCCGCGATTATTTCTGGCCTGCTGATGAAGCTCTCTTTCAACATTTCGTGGCGTGCCCATTTTTTTCTTGGTCATACAGCTTACGCTTGCGTGGCTATCCTCATCTGCTCAGTCGTTTACATTATATCCCTGACTTGCAGAAGCATTTTAATCCCGCCTTCCTCGCCTCGAAAATAAATAACAAGACAAACCTCGTCACTTGGATTTTAAAACGGATGAATGACTCGGATGGCTATCGTTTATAGTGTTCAAAATAGAAGAACGAAGGTAGTGTCAGTTTGTTTTTAGAAACTCGTGGAATAGAGATAACGATGAGGATGATCCTTGTTGTTTAAAGGGGCCTAGGTGATTGGCCGATAATGTTGGCAGATGAAATGCAATCATAAATAAAATAAAATTTACACACTGACAAGTATTTAAAAAATGATGATGTAGAAAATGATTTTCAATTTCAAATAATCAGTGGATATAATTGACATTGATCTAGTTCTTTTAACATACAACCTGTGACAAGAAAGTTCGGTGAATAGTCCTGTACTATCAGCATAGATGAACAATGCACGACAGTGACCTTACTGTCCTTCGAAATAGTCCCCTCCAATAACTATGCACTGCTGAGATCGGCGATACATGTCATGAAAACTTCGCAAGAAGGCTTCCTTTGGGATGGTGTTCAAAAGCCTCGTCACGTGTCGTTGGATGTCAGGAATATCGTCAAAACTCTTCCCTTTCAAAGCGAGTTTGATACGTGACTTTTCGACTCTGAGAACGCCATTCCATCCTTTGAAGTTTCGTTTCAGGGTCGTACCTGACACACCAGGTTTCACCCTCAGTGGCAATGCAGTTCAAGAAATTTGGTGTCGCATCCGCCGTTTCGACTAAATCCTGTGAAGCCTCTAAACGTGCCTGCACCTTATAGTCAGTCAAGTGATGTGGCACAAGACGAGAACATGT
The DNA here is from genome assembly GCF_040414725.1 of Anabrus simplex. Taxonomy (NCBI): domain Eukaryota; kingdom Metazoa; phylum Arthropoda; class Insecta; order Orthoptera; family Tettigoniidae; genus Anabrus; species Anabrus simplex. The sequence goes on along the minus strand of NC_090278.1, from coordinate 68,660,634 downwards.
TTTCCTCTTCACTAACTTCTGCGTAACGATTTGTCGCACGGATTCACGGTAAATCTGCAGTTCATTCGCTATCATGCGCACAGTTAATCGGCGATCGTTCGTGATTAATGTCCTCACTTTCTCAATGTTTTCTTCACTGACGGCGGTCGCCGGTCTTCCGCTACGGGGTTTGTCTGAAACACTTTTCCGGCCTCCTCGAAAACGGGTGAACCACTCGTACATACACTTCAAGGACAGTGCTTGATCTTCATAAACACGTACCATGCGTTTCTTTCGGTGTCTTGCCAAGCTTAAAACAAAACTGTACATTGATCTTTTGGTCGTTCATGTACCTGTTTGCAGTTCAGAACCAACGTACTAAACACGCATTGCGTCAAAAAGGTCTTACACGGCGCACACACCATGCTCAACTGAACAACGTTGGGAGCAGGTGGTCAAAGCCTGCTGCTACGCAGGTGCAGCGTTGTGTGTCGCCAATGTTACCAGATCGACCGTTCTGACTTAATTCACCGAACTTTATTGTCAAAGGTTGTATTAAAATACATTAAAATGTAATAAACGTCAAGGTCAAGTACTTAGGAGTATGGATTGAACCGAATTTGTAAGAACGGTAGCTTTAACAAACCCGAATTTATAAGCTAGAGCTGGCATACAATGTCACCAAAAACATGTAGAAGATTTGTCTCTCTCGCAACACCAAACTGTCATCTGCCCAGAAGCCTGTATGTCTCCGAAGGTCTGATCCTTAACAGGAAAGGTCTATCTGAAAAACTAGAGATCAAAGAAAGGAAGATTCTTAGGAAGGTAATAGGGCCAAGAAGAGATGTCTGACCTTCTATGGGCACATGTACCATGGATGAATTCGATTTATGTTAGCCAAACATGTAGGAAGGTAGCAAAGAGGGTTAAAGGACATTGCAGGCACTTACTTCTTTGCCAGCCAGAAAGTCTGCTTTGGAAAAACATACCACACATAATGACCATCAAATCATTTATGATACAACTTCCGTCATTTGTAACGAGAAACATTTTATATTAAGAATTATTCGTGACACAATAGAAATTGCTAAACACCCGAATAATTTTAACAAAGGTGACGGCTATGTGCTGAGTGGATCATGGCTACCTTTCGTAGTTAACACGTCAACATATAAAACCTTGTCTCTGGAGGCCCTGGAATGGGCTATTATTCTAATAGGGTCTCTCTATTTTGTGTCTAGTTACTATGGAATGACAATTGCAATTAAACTCTTCGTTATTGCTCTGAAGACGATCCTCGTTGCAGCTAATACACGAACTAACATCCCCAAAATTTTATATTAAAATGTCTTTTAGTTCCCGTGAAAATCTACGTCTTAAGCTAATCTTAGATAATTATACTGATGTAAAAGAGATGAAGGAAGCACTATGATTTGAAGAGCTATATCGACAATATTAATCCTCTGCAAAGACAGATTTAAAGCCTGCCATAATACGGCCGCGCTTTGGGCTTGAAAAGTCTTGCAACTCACGGCCTTGCGAGTGTATAACGTAGGCAAGATATAACCTATATCTTCACCACCTATACAAGAACTGCAAGCCTACTGATAATTAAGAAAAGGGTATTAATAAGAATGTTATTTGCTTAACGTCCCACTAACTAATTTTACGGTTTTCGGAGACGCTGAGATGCCGGAATTTAGTCACGTAGGGGTTCTTTTACGTTCCAGTAAATTTGCCGACATAAGGCTGACGTATTTGAGCCAGGATCGAACCTGCCGAGTTGGGTTCAGAGGGCCAGTGCCTCAACCGTCTGAGCCACTCATCCCGACAATTAAAAAAAAAAGGTTTTTAGGCACTAAGAAATTAGAATATGAATGTATTTGAACAAGGTGCAAGTACCACCTAGTCACTCTACAGTTTGATAGATAAGTTGCATACATTTTAGGGGTTCTGATAGTTCAGATCGCTAATGAAAATCCACAGCCTACAACGTTTGTGTGCAGGACTGTGATAGTAATATCAGTGGCACTTTTCTAATCAATCAATCAATCAATCAATCAATCAATCAATCAATCAATCAATCAATCAATCAATCAATCAATCAATCAATCAATCAATCAATCAATCAATCAATCAATCAATCAATCAATCAATCAATCAATCAATCAATCAATCAATCAATCAATCAATCAATCAATCAATCAATCAATCAATCAATCAATCAATCAATCAATCAATCAATCAATCAATCAATCAATCAATCAATCAATCAATCAATCAATCAATCAATCAATCAATCAATCAATCAATCAATCAATCAATCAATCAATCAATCAATCAATCAATCAATCAATCAATCAATCAATCAATCAATCAATCAATCAATCAATCAATCAATCAATCAATCAATCAATCAATCAATCAATCAATCAATCAATCAATCAATCAATCAATCAATCAATCAATCAATCAATCAATCAATCAATCAATCAATCAATCAATCAATCATCTGCATTTAGGACTGCTGCCCAGGTGGGTGATTCCCTATCAGTTGATTAGTTCATATTTTATTAAACGTTTCCACAGAACCTCAAAAGTTATCGAACGTTTCCCTTGATTATTTATTTATTTATTTATTTATTTATTTATTTATTTATTTATTTATTTATTTATTTATTTATTTATTTATTTATTTATTTATTTATTTATATATTTATTTATTTTCCAATCTGTTCCTCCATTTTGAACTCTAATTCCTCTTCTCCGATGATGCCTTCCACATTGCAAAGTATTGCATAAGAGGAAGTAAGTTCTTTTCATTCCTCCAATGACACATGTATAATGTTTCTCGGATGGAAATATGTTAATGAAAATGCAGCCAATTAGTCTGAAGAAAACCTAACTTCCAAAGATGATAATATGATGGGACCCGAATAAATAATTATTTATAATTAGTTTATTTCGAACAAAAAAATCAACCAATTAATATTTTATTCAGAAATTTCTTGTTTATATTTTTTTCGACCGGTATCGATACCAGACAACGACAATTAATGGAAATGAAGAGGATCAGAAGTAAGTGTCCAGAATGGAGTAAAGCAAGTTTGCCCCCTTCACCCTTACTTGTTTAATTTGTTCATCAAGTGTTGTTGGAATGAAAGATGACAGGCAAAACCGGAGTACCCGGAAAAAAAACCTTCCCCCCACGCTATCACATATGGAGTCAGATCGCTAATATTTGTGGAGGAAGAAGACACTTGTGCCTTGGTTAAACACGTTTGCATCCTTACTTTCCCTCTTAATAATTGTTTCAGCTGTTCACCAACACCTTCATAAATGACTGCCACTGAAGTTCATTACAACCTGTGTGTCCACTATCAACAATACCTACAATATTTGATTCCCTGTGTTGTTCAATCAGTTCTTTTCTCCAGTTCACAGCCGTCTGTATCAACTCTCTCCCATCATGGTAGCACTCAATCACAGCCTTCTATGTGTGTGTCGTCTCGCTCGCCGCATAAAGAATGCTTTATAAAGGCTCCCCTCACAACCAAACCAAGCCCTGGGGTTAGTCACGAATAAAAAGATCCAGCAGCCAAGGAGTAAAAGAAACAAACAAAAGACATTGACAAATGAGGAAACAAGATCACGTGAACAAGAATATAAATAGTACGGAAGGAGCTAGAAATAAAAAAGGACGGAAGTTTTACACAAAAGATACAAGAAGAAAGAGATTAAAGTAAAGGAAAAAATGTAATGGATGAAGTGTTGTTCGCGGAAACGAATGATAGGTTATAGTTATGTCTTTTCACACGAAGAGCGTGTTAACAAGCACAAGAGCAAAAGGGTGTGCATTAGTTGAGTGTGGCCAATGAACATAGAGGCAGCCAATTCTTTCGTCTCTTACTGGATAAAGACAGGCGGCAGGGCCATTCAAACAGGATAGGGGCCATTTCAACAGCCGTGAAGTTTAATGGATTGATTATATTATTTGAAGCTCAATATAACATACTACTATCGTCAATAAATTCGTGGACTGGCGGTACAGTGTAGGCAATAAGGCGTACACCCATGTACTACAGTCATTAACTTCTTGGACTGGCACCTACAGTATAGGCAACACACTGTACACCTATGCACGTACTACAGTCAATATGTTCGTGGACTGGCGCTAACAGTGTTCAAGGATCACAGAGTATCTGATTGCCGAAACTTGAGCAGCAATCGGAAACTAGATTTACTCGCAGGAAAGTAGCTGACCTTAGATTCCTAAATAACTCTGTTAACGGTTTATTCTTTCTCCTGAACCTGCATTATTTATTAACCTACATGTCCCAACTCGTAAAACCAGAATAAATCCAACCCTTCATATTCCATCCTCCTTCTTGTTCAAAGAACCCTCCTTAACTTTTTATCTTCTGACAGGAATTTAGACGTTTTTTCTTCTTATACCGTACCTCCTTTAATCGAATCTTCCTTCGGCACCTCATATAGCTTGGTCCAATCAACATTATCAAATACCTTGCTCGGATTATGATGATGATTATTATTATATTCATCTTTTGATATTTTATATACCTATATATTTCAACATGAGTCAAGTTTTCCTGGTCATTTTACCGTCTATTATATTCTGTTAATGATATGACTTGATTAACTGCGAGATCAAAGTGCACATCATTTGCACATAAAGGAAAATTAAAAGAACGAGGGAAATTACAGATTGAAAGTATAACGAAGAGAAGAACTTATAGCTAGGCACAGAAAGATAAATACAGTAAAGGTATAGCACATTAAAAATAAATCAATCTATATATTTAAAAAGAAAGGCGCTTTCTTTTGTAATCCACCAACAACTCTCTACTGGACCGATTTGTAATAGTAATAATGTTGTTTGCTTAGGAAAAAGAAGCAACAATCCAGAAAAAAGTGAGGCAAGGTTTCAGTTTGGCCCATCTGCTTTGCAATGTTTATATAGAACAGGCGGAAAAGGAAATCAGAGAGGAATTTGGGAATGGAATCACAATCCAAGGAGAGGAAATCAAAACCCTGACATTTGCTGATTAGTGATTATATTGTTATTTTAACTGAGACTGCAGGCGATGTGGAGAAATTGCTGAATGGTATGGATGGAGTCTTGGACAAGGACTACAAGATGACAATAAATAAGTCCAAAAAAAGTGATGCATTGCAGTCGAACGAACTCAGATGATGCAGGAAATATTGGATTAGGAAATGAATTCTTAAAGGAAGTAGATGAACATTGTTACTTCGGTAGTAAAATAACGATGGCAGAAGTATGGAAGACATAAAATGCAGACTAGCACAAGCAAGGAAGAGCTTTCTTAAGAAAATAAATTTACTCCCTTCGAACAATGATATACGAATTGGAAACATGTTTTGAAGACTGTCATTTGGAGTGTGGCATTGTAACGAAGTGAAACATGGACGATAACTAGCTCAGAAGGAAAGAGAACAGAATCTCTTGAAATGTGGTGTTATAGAAGAATGCTGAAAGTGAGATGGATAGATCGAATCACGAATGAGGAGATACTGAACTGAATTGGTGAGAGGAGATCGATTTGGGCATATTTGACCAGAAGAAGAGATAGAATTGTAGGACAAATCCTTAGGCACCCTGGACTTGTTCAGTTGGTTTTTGAGCAACGTGTAGGCGGTAAGAACGGTAGAGGTAGACCAAGGTATGAATATGACAAGCAGATTAGAGCGGATGTAGGATGCAGCAGTTACCTAGAAATGAAAAGATTAGCACAGGATAGGGGTTTGTTGTTAATGTTGCGTCCCTGCAATTATCTCGTTAGTTTTTAATTTTATTCCGGTACTTTAGTAATTCTTCGCTGCTCTTTCTTTTTTTAAGTTTGCGATGTGCTACTCCGTTGTAAATATATTTTCATTGTGGAACTCTGTAATTCGCCACCTCCCTGTTTTGATTTCCTAAATAAATAATAAATAAACTTGCTTTGTCGTCTTCAAAGACCAATCATATCCATGATTCTCTGCCTTTCCGTGAAGCGGAGAAATTAAATTAATTTTTGGAAGGTGGGGTGCAGGGAAATGTCGAATGTGTGAAAGTTTGACACGGGTTTTTCTGATTTTATTGAATATAACGTGTGTTTCAATTCACACGAAGTCAGACTTGAGTTGGCGGGAAAACCAACGGGATCCAATTGGACAACCCCTCACCTGTCTCCATAGCTATTTTTTTAAATTCTACTGATAAAATAATACAGAATAGTATGTGTTGAAGAATCCTGTAGGCCCATTAATAGAGACAGTGCTTCCACAGAATGGAGCTCCAGTCCTCAGTGGATCAATTTCCTAATGGCACGATCATTCGCTGCACATATCCGTCCACAACAAAGGAACTGTAATCATTTTACGTTTGTACGCTTTGAACAATAAACCCTCTGATCTACCTGATCCTCCCCTCTATCTTCGCACCTAATTAATAATAACTAACTACCAATTACGTAATTACCCTATAGTTACACTTTTTCTTTACAGATATATATATATAAATTTTAAAAAGTCAGCCAGATGTGCAAATGATGTGCACTTTGATCTCGCAATTAATCAAATAATATCATTAACAAAATATAATAGATGATAAAATGAGCAAGAAAACTTGACTCGTATTGAAATAAATATGTATATAAAATATCAAAAGGTTATTAATAATAATAATCACAATAATCCGAACAAGTTGACTACGCAGTTTGACTCAAGTACCTATGAACTTGCATTCGGAAGACGGTGAGTTCAAACCCCTCTACCTGCACCCTGAAGATGCTTTCCCTTGGTTTACCGTTTTACCACTAGGCTGTACCTTATACTAAGACCACGAACGCTTACTTCCCCACCGGGCGAGTTGGCCGTGCGGTCAGGGGCACGCGGCTGTGAGCTTTCATCCGGGAGATAGAGGGTTCGAATCCTACTGTTGGCAGCCATGAAGATTGTTTTCCGTGGCAAATGCTGGGGTTGTACCTTAATTAAGGCCACGGTCGTTTTCTTCCAACTCTTAGGCCTTTCCTATTCCATCGTCGCTATAAGACCTGTCTGTTTCGGTGCAACGTAAACTAATAATAATAATATGTATTTACGCGTATCATGAGGATACGACTATATAGGTTTTAAGGGTAATCATGACAAAAATGTTGCCTTTTTACCATTTTTTTCAATTTTAACCTTAAAAAACCCTCCTATTCTTCCTCTTCCAACTTCCGTTATAATTTTTTCGGTAACGCTATTTTTAAAGTTCTAAATATTGGATGTGAAGGATAGCGGGTGGGCGTATATGGAGGAATCCCTCGTCCTTTTTTTTCGCGCTGTCAGACAACATTATCTTCAAAGCCCTTTTGGACTACCATGTCAATAATACCACTGCCTGGAATATATTTACCTTGTAGTAGCCCTACACTGTGCGTAAGAGGAGAAACACTCCTGAGGGAGTAATTTACAGTCACGGGCAGTGTTAAAGCAAGTATGTTTCTTAAAACTTTCAATCTCTTTTAAAATATTCCTTGCGACACAGTTATCAGATTCACCTGAAATTGTCAGAGAATGTTTGAATATGTACAGGAATTAAAAGTAGTTCTGCATGTTATTGTCAGTCGAATATTACCTTCATATTTTTACTACCTAAAGTGTACATCGGGGATGCATCCTCTCTCCAACACTATTCAATATATATAGATGAAGAAATCAGAAATTGGAAACGAATTGTGCACTCTCGAATAAAATTGAACACAGACACATACAAAAATACTATGCTCTTTGCAGATGATCAATTTATCCTGAAGATAAACTCCAGAAATCAATACATCAGTTAAACACTATTTGTAAAAGTTATTATCTTCAGCTATCCAGAAACAAAACCAAAGTTATGGCATGGCAAGGGAAGTATCCTATCAGAGCGAAGATAGTAATTGACAATCAACCAGTAGAACAAGTCTCAAATTTTAAGTACTTTGGTTGTGAAATATCTTTTAATGATGATGACGAGGTGAAAAAGAACCTTTATCGATTTCAATGTATGTATGGTAAAATTCGCCGAACACTGAAAGGAAAAGTAAGAGGAGATACTCAACTTAAATTCTATTAGACTATGGCTTTACCAACTTTGTTATATGGAAGTGAGACATGGGTGGATAAAACAAGCTATAGCAATAAAATACAATCATCTGAAATGAGATTCCTAAGATCAGTGAAAGGATACTCTTTAAAAGATAAAATACGAAATGAAGAGACAAGACAACAATTAAATATATTCTCAGTGAATGAAAGAATATTCCAAAACAGGATAAATAGGAAAAACCATGTTCTGAGGATGGATAAGAACAGAATTCCAAAACTTGCCCTGCAATACCATCCTACGGGAAGAAGAGATATTGGTCGTCCTATGAAGAGATGAAATGATATCTGAGGTCGGAACAGGCTATTAGCCTAATCCATGAAGTGGAAGTAAGTAAATAAGTACTGCGGAAGTTCAAAATTTTAGTCGTGGCTCACCTTAAGGAAATCTGCATTTTAGCTAGCAGGGAAGGCATTACAATCTAGGTAGTAGTTAAGAGGAAAGTAGAAAAATTTATTTATTTATTCATTCATTCATTCATTCATTCATTCATTCATTCATTCATTCATTTATTTATTTATTAATGTATTTATTTAAATTTTTTCTTTTTTCTTTTTTTGTGTGTTCATATAATGTAAGCATTTATTTATTTATTTATTTATTTATTTATTTATTTATTTATTTATTTATTTATTTATTTATTTATTTATTTATTTATTTATTTATTTATTTATTTATTTATTTATTTATTTATTTATTTATTACATCTTCCTCCATAGGGAGACTGACGCAAAGAAAAGTATATTCAACATAAGGTTATATATTGAAACTCCGACTCATTGGCTGAATGGTCAGCGTTGAGGTCTTTGGTTCACAGGGTAACCGGGTTTGATTCCCGGCCTGGTCGGGGATTTTAATCGCCTCTGATTAATTTTTCTCGCCCGCGGACTGGGTGTTTGTGTTTGTCCAGACACTTTCCTCTTACGATTCAGACAACACACTACACTACCAACCACCACAGAAACACGGAGTAGTGATTACATCCCTCCGTATAGGGTTGGTGTCAGGAAGGGCATCCGGCCGTAAAACATGACCAAATGCTTATGTGCGACACAGAAGAAGGTTATGTACTGAAAGAGAGATAAAAGAAAATAGAAACGAAAGAAAACAAAAATTACGTGCATGAAAAAACAGAAGAAGAAGAAGATAACGAGACCTGTGCACTGCTGTGGCACACTATTCAGATGATGGCGGAGTATGATGAATGACTTTCTGATGTTATTGATGGTGAAATCGTACAGCGGGCCCGGCCGAGTTTTAGACGATTCGAGAATTCCAGAAGGAACCATGAGTCCTATGGAGAGAGATGTCCAGATGATACTTGTCCCCGAAGAACGGCATGGTTAACTGATAAATAGCTCTGCTTTCAGCATCAACTTCATTTGGCTGACCGCTGTGGGACTCAAATTGTACTGTTGGGTCTAAAGTCAGCCTATGCTTGCTGCTAGGGTTAAAGGATAATGTTAGTTCCGGTCGTATTAATAATTGCTATATTGCTAATTCCTATATAATGCTATTCAAGAGAACAAATTGGGGCAAATATTCATTTATAGGAAGGGGAGTTAGGGATTGGAATACCTTACCAAGGGAGATGTTCAATAAATTTCCAATTTCTTTGAAATCATTTAAGAAAGGGCTAAGAAAACAACAGATAGGGACTTTGCCACCTGGGCGACTGCCCTAAATGCAGATCAGTAGTGATTGATTGATTGATTCATTGATTGATTGATTGATTGATTGATTGATTGATTGATTACTGGAAGCCTGTGTTTAACCTTGGTTTCCATAGAATTGATATTTTGGTTATGATAAGAGGTAAAATTATATATGCTACTTGTGCGGCGTGATTTTTACTTTTTTCTTTTTTTGTGTGTGTTCGTGTAATGTAAGCATTCAGATAAACCACTCATGCTTAAAATTTTCACTCATGTAAAAGTGATCCACTTTACGCACGAATTGCATAAATAACTATTAGCTGTGGTCTGTATAGATCTACCTGCTCTATGTACCGTTCATTCAAGCGGTGATTTTCTCTGTTTATCTTACTGGACGCTAAACAGTCTTATCGCTGCTTGCACTAAATGGACGAGTCTCTCAAAATTAATTGATCTGATATGAGCACCGTTTTAACTGCTAAATTGGGAAATACTTATCTCTTTCTCCCTTCCACGCATTTGCCGACCAGCGTCCATTTCAAATTAAAAACCCACAGGTTTAGGTATTTATCAGTATTGATTGATCCTGTCCTATCCGAGAATACTGCAACCAGCACTACAGCGGGTAGAGTGCGCATGACGCAACTCAATGCCACGTCATCATCTTAGTGTTATCAGCGGACTGAATTGAAAAACTCGATTAAATAGGTTGAAAATCCCAACTTATTCTTCTTCCTGATATTTTCCCAATTGATTTGGTCGGTTAAAATAAATTTCGTGTGGCTATTTCTAGCCAGGTGCAGTCCTTGTAAGGCAGACCCTCGGATGAGCGTGGGCGGCATCTACCATGTGTAGGTAACTGCGTGTTATTGTGGTAGAGGATAGTGTTATGTGTGGTGTGTGAGTTGCAGGGATGTTGGACACAGTACAGACACCCAGCCCCCGAGCGACTGGAATTAACCAATGAAGGAATTAATCAATGGAGGTTAAAACACCGACCCGGCCGAGAATCGAACCCCGGAGCCCCTGAACCGAAGGCCAGTACGCTGATGAAGCAGATATGCCCAGTTTTACGGCCAGGTGCCATTTCTGACGCCAACGCTTGACATGACTAAAAGAACTGGAAACACGGATACGATTTTTTTGCAGATGGAGTAACAAGTAAGTTACAAGATTAAGAGGGACCGGAAAATAAACCTCAACAATGTTGTGAGATAGACGGCAGGTAATGGTATGATGGTAAAAAGTGAGGTTGAACATTTCGCCAAAAGTAAAAGTGTTCTCAGACTGAATTACTGTGTTGATGGGTTGAAATTACCTCATGCGGATCTCTGTATGTACCTAGATGTTCATATAAGGAAAGACAATATAATTAGCAAGATAGCAAATAAAGGGTACAGATCTCTGTACATGGTTATGAGGGTATTTAAGGGTTGTAGTATGGATGTAAAGGAGAGGGCATATATGTCTCTGATAAGAACCCAACTAGAGTATGGTTCCAGTGTATGGAACCCTCACCAGGATTACTTGATTTGAAAACTGGAAAAAGAATTCTGCGTTTATGGAACAAATTCTACAAGATACAATATTTTGTTAGATTTGAGATAATTGTCACATTTGTCGCACTTGTCAGTGTTATGAAGTAGGGCATAGGAGTAACCAGATATCAAAATGTTCCGTAAGTCCATTTGTAAGATGATTTCCTACAAAAGAGTAGCGTTACAAAAATCTTCCGAAGTTTGGGCTGGGAAGACGTGAGAGAAAGGAGAAGAGCTGCTCGACTAAGTGGTATGTTCCGAGCTGTCAGTGGAAGGATGGCGTCTAATGACATGAGCAGACGAATAATGTTGAGCGGTGTTTTTATAAGTAGGAATGATCACAATATGAAGATAAAGTTAGAATTCAAGAGGACGAATTAGGGCAAATATTAATTTATAGGAAGGGGAGTTAGGGACTGGAATAATTTATCAAGGGAGATGTTCAATACATTTCCAAATTCTTTGCAATTATTTAAGAAAAGACTAGGTTAACAACAGGTAGGGTATCTGCCACCTGGTCGACTGCCCTAACCGCAGATCGGTAATAATAATAATAATAATAATAATAATAATAATAATAATAATAATAATAATAATAATAATAATAATAATAATAATAATAATAATAATAATAATAATCTTCTCCTACCGCTTTTCCCACACATGTAGGGTCGCGGGTGCGAACTGTGTCGCAAATGTGAATTTGGCCCTTTTTTATGGCTGGATGCACTCCCTTACTCCAACCCTACAACCCTGCATGCAGGGATTAATCACTAATACGTGTTTTATATTCATATTCTAAATATGAAGAGGAAAGTATTGGGACAAACACAAACACCCAGTCCCCGAGCCAGAATAAGTAATCAGATGCGATCAAAATCTCCGACCCAGCCGGGAATCGAACCCAGGATCCTCCGAATCGATAACCTCAACGCTGACCATTCAGTCAAGGAGTATGACAATAATAATAATAATAATAATAATAATAATAATAATACCTGGAGGTACGCCTCAACCCCGCATATTTATAAGAAGCGCCTTAAGGAACACTATCTATCGAAAAAAACTCGAAACTGCTATTGCATAAGGTAGGGATATTGACCAGAAGATGTCACTATTGAATAACTGAGCAATATGTTATTTTAAAGTTTCCTAAACAGATTGGATTTTTGTTTTTGTTTTGTTTTGGTATACATCAAGAAGTTTGAACTTTTCACCATAGATGTCTCTACAACAAAACTGAGGTCATGCACTCTGGTGCAAGGTGGAAGAATGAGTGATTTAAAGAAGTTTTGTGTTTATAGGTTTTCTCAACTAAATTAGGCTAACTTTCATTTATTTTGGTACTTCTAGGTTTGCAACACTTCCTACTCATCCCCCCCCCCCCAGCTTTTGAGTCTGGCCAATAACACATTTTCTGTAATTATTTTTCAGCCAATCATAGGCTTCTTGGTTAGCCAATAAAAATGAGAGGATGTGTCCGGATTTAGTCTAGAGCCTTCTCGAACCCTCCTCTCAGGCATATAAGCTGCGGCTTTTCCTAGTTGCCGTGTCTTATTGATCGTCGAATCTCTGAGTGTGTGCGTTGAGACAGGAGGCGGGGTGACTCATTCTTCGGCAGGCAGAACATCAGCCCAGTTAATGGCCACCAGTTTTCTATCTCTGTAGCTATCTCCGCAAACTGCCCCGAGGGGAAGGTTCTATTTTTTAACTACGTAACCATCTGTTTTCTGAAATGTATACTTCTTCTAATGTAAAATTTAATGTAGACTTAAACTGTAAATCGGGATAGAGAGTGCGTTACCCTCTCGAGTTCCCCTTCAATTTATCTTGAGGTGAATACGATTTTGTAACTGTTTCTCTTCCTGTAAAGCATTAATTAACATTTCTGTCTAGTTACCTCAGTAGTGTGGGATTAGCCTCTGCATCATCGGGCCACAAGCCCAAGTAGGGTTTTAAAACTTGGTTTTTCAGGAGCGCAAGTGTAAGCCTCCATACATTTTTGAGTTTGGGCCAGTAATTTAACCTCTTCTTCTTTTTCACGAAAGCCCAGTAGTATGGATACTAGATACACCTGCGTTAACTAAATTGTAAATTGTAGGTTGGGCCTAGAGAGGCCAGAACTTGTAAGGTTTGTGTAAAGTTCCCAATAAATTAACGCTATATTAGCGACGTTGTAAAATTGTAAATTTGGAGCTTGAAGCTCAAAGAACTTGTAAATTATCTAATCTCAGGTTTTCTATCCTGGAGTCAAAATTGTCATTGTACTTGATTCTGAGTTCTTTCACAAAGTGAAGAATATTATTTGTTAACAATTTGATTTTCTGAAAATAAATATAACCATTATTTCAAAGTTTTAAAAGTATATTTGACTTTCGTAGGTAGAGCCATTCAACTCGCACCTTCTTTCACTTCTCTGCGTTCTACAGATAACCCCGGAACAACAACAACAACAACAACAACAATAATAATAATAATAATAATAATAATAATAATATTGACCTCCAGAGAGGCCTGGTGCAGGTCTTAAGTGTTGACGCACAATAGGCGACCTCCGCGTCTTACCTATGATGATTTCTAATGCTGAATACGGCACACACGCCTAGCCCCCGAAAGATCGGAATTAACCGATTAAGTTTACAGTAAAATCCCCGAGCCGGCCCGGAATCGAACCCGGAACCCTTTAGACCAAAAGCCAGCACGATAACCATTTAACTATGGAGCCGGATATCATTTATGGTTGATTCATTTTGATGATTAATTGATTTATTGATTGATTTGTTGCCATCCCCTTATTTTCGAAGTATATTAAACAGGGTGCCATGGTCAATTGAGAGGTATGCTTTCTTTAAATCTACGTAAGTGACCACTGTGTTGTTCGATTCGCGGTTTTGGAGTATCTTATTATTATTATTATTATTATTATTATTATTATTACTGGGTTGTTTTCTTACAGCTAAGTGACTAAGAATTGCAGTAGATTGGTTCACTTGTAACTGCCTTCAAGTGTCTGTGTTATATTTCCAGACTAATATTAAGAAATATATCCTACTTTTTGCCGTAACTTCGTTTTGGCGTACGTCCAAACTTTTAAGAATTCTGCTGACTCAAAATAAAAATACATAAGCCTCTCCGGTAGCTCTAGGGGGATTGATGTATTACTTAATATAACAATAGTCTCGTTTTTACTGGAGGTTGCACGAAATCGACATTTATCCTTATTGAATTTAAGAAAGCCAAAACACTAAATCCCACTTGGAGCGGCAGAGCTAACTCCCACCACTAAAATGTCGCGTATTTTGTTAAGCCATCGTTTCTTTAGTGACCACAGTTGTCCTCGCAAATGAAATGCTATAACATTCCTATACCATCACAGGTTCGTGCAGCTGTGAGCTTCATTAGGGTTATAGTGGGTTCGAATCCTACTATCGGCAGCCCTAATTAAAAACAATTTCCGGAGTTTCCCATTTTCACACAAGGCAAATGCTGGGGTTGTACCTTAATTAAGGCCACGGTCTCCTCCTTCGCACTCCTAGCGCTTGCCTGTCCCATCGTGACCATACGAACTATCTGTGTCGGTGCGACGTAAAGCAAATAGTAAAAAATAAAAAAAAAGTACCAGTAGGGTGGCACTACTGTAACTACCGCAGGGTTTTGAGGTTTTCTTAGACATACTTATTAAATCATTTCTGCTGTTTCAGCTGACTTCCAACACAGCGCCATATTATAAGAGTGTACCCGTGCGATGTCACGTAATTAACAAAAAATTTTGCCTTATTTTGAAGCTCCATTTCAAGAAACTTACGTTTGAGGTTTTCAATTATCATTCATTCATTCATTCATTCATTCATTCATTCATTCATTCATTCATTCAACTTAGCTAATCGGCCAACTAGGGACCACGATAAGCCTCACTTTACATTTGTTCATTTTTCGCTTGATCCACATCGTCTTCATTAGCTCACTGTGTTTAGCACGACGTTCTTCTGTCCATTTCGCATCAGCTGTCCGTTTTTCGTCCAGGAAAGTTCCAAAAGTCTTGATGACTCCCCTGAAAAGATTTTGGTCTTTTGCATCTTCTGCTTGTAGGCTCAGTTCTTTAAGATATTTCCTGACATTAACGTACCATGGCATTGCCGTTTTTTGGTTTTGAGTCAAATATACTGAAGATACGTTTCGTCGTGTATGACCGTAGAAGCAAACTCTGCTTTTACGCATTGTGTCCGTGATCTTCTGTATCTTAAAGTATACTTCTTGTCCGGATTTTCTAATGTAGATACCTTTTTTTGTAGTTTGGGCCAAGTATGGTGTATAGGATCTTTCTTTCTTTCTTTCTTTTCCCCTCTAAATCCGCAAGCAAACATTTCTCGGACAGGATAAGGCATTCAGATGCATACAGCGATACTGGTTTGATGGCAGTGCTGTAGTGATGAATTTTTGTGTTCAGGGAAAATCACTTTTTGCGGGTGCTTTGGAAAGTGACTTCCATTTTCTTGATTCTTGCTGTTACAGCCTCTTTGTCAAGTCCATTTTTCTGAATCCATTCCCCAAGGTATTTAAATTTACCAACACGGTTTATTGTTCCATATTTGGTGTTTAGTTTGCCTATCATCTTTGATATTCGACATTACTTCTGTCTTTGAAAGGATTATTATTATTATTATTATTATTATTATTATTATTATTATTATTATTATTATTATTATTATTATTATTATTATTAAATTATTAAATTATTAAAAAAGTAGCCTCGTCTTTTATCTGTCAAATCAGATATTACCACTTTCAAGACTATGATATATTCACAAAGACGGACGCAAAATGCTGTCACTTGCTTTCACTAATTTATTTACAAGTTATTTTCGCATTAAACACACATAAATAAACCGCCATTTTGAACAACTGCCTATCGCGTAGCACAAGCAGGAGACTGCACTAGAGGCATGTCAAGTACCAACATAACAAAACTAATTCACATACTTCAAACACGACTTCTACACACGTCACATCAAAACAGTTCCTGTTAAAGAATAACTCAATTCCACCATGAAGGCCGCCTCCTTATGTATTTTGCCTGGCCAGGCTTCTAGAAGGATATGTCATAACTAAAGCCCGGATTTGTACGCAGTAACAGGTTAAATTGCAAAGTAATTTGGTTAGTATGAAGTGTCGGCCACCCGATCTTCCATAATGTAGCAAGAGTAACATAAATTTTAGGGTTTCTGATGGGCCGTAACCCTAATGTTCATGCAAACCCCATAGCATAGTCGTTGTGAAGGTAGGCTATATTTGCTACTCGCTTCAGTAAGTTAGCATTTTAACCTATTAATGCATAAAAATCCGGGCTCTAGTCATAACCTATCATCTCGTAAATTCTACACTGTCTAATAGCCTAGTTATAATGTAAAGAACTTTCTACAACCATCTAGTGTCAAAGATACATTATCGCCGAGCTCGATAGCTGCAGTCGTTTAAGTGCGGCCAGTATCCAGTATTCGGGAGACAGTGGGTTCGAACCCCACTGTCGGCAGCCCTGAAGATGGTTTTCCGTGGTTCCCATTTTTACACCAGGCAAATGCTGGGGCTGTACCTTAATTGAGGCCACAAACGCTTACTTTCCTCTCCTAGCACATTCCTACCCCATCGTCGCCACAAGACCTATCTGTGTCGGCATAAAGCAACTTGTAAAATGAAAAAAAAATGCACCATTCTGGATATTACAGTGTGTTGCACAATATTGTAGTGGATTTTACATCATATATACAGGTAATAATAAATTCTATACAATTAATTACGGGTTCTTACATTAAATATACTCATATTAATATATATATATACAGCACATGTTTCATGACATAACCTCACAAATTATGCTACGTAAATAATAATAATAATAATAATAATAATAATAATAATAATGATTCGACTTCAATACTTGCATTATATACCCATGGGTTAAAGAATATTGTTTTCACGTTATCTTAGTCTATTACACTTGCGTCAACTATGTCCGTACGGGATACGGGCGAACTGCTTTCCTCGTCGTGGACGGCTCCCGTATACCATGCGGACGTGATTTTGGCGCGTGTTTATAGACAGCTGCACGTACGCCAGACGCCCCCCCCCCCATACTTGGAGGTAGTAGTTTATATAGTGTCCGCCAGAATGCAGCAGTTCGGAAAGTTCAAACCTAAACGATAAAAGGGTGGTTTCTCCTTGCCGAAACCTCTACCGAAACACTCGATGTGCCGGCTCCGGAGCGCGCCAAATATGTCGCGCTGTCAGCTGCGTTTAGTGCCTAGACTATCGAATTAGAACTACTGAATTATTCGATAGTCGTCAACTACCGTTACAACCGATTGTTCCCGTTTGCATTAGATTTTACATTCGGAACGCAAATTCCAATTTTTCCCAGTAGTGAGCGCTGAAATCGGCCTCCGCTTTCGTTATAGAGTGAAGTCAGAGTCACCGGGCGAGTTGGCCTTGCGGTTAGGGGCGCGCAGCTGAGAGCTTGCATCCGGGAGATAGTGGGTTCGAATTCAACCGTCGGCAGCCCTGAAGATGTTTTTTTGTGGTTTCCCATTTTCACACCACGCAAATGCTTAATTAAGGCCACGGTAGCTTCCTTCCCACTCCTAGGCCTTTCTTATCCCATCGTCGCCATAAGACCTATCTGTGTTGATGCGACGTAAAACCACTAGCAAAAAAAGAAGTCAGAGTCATAGATGTCTGACTCAAAGTTGTATAATGATAAATGCAATTTTATTATTGTGCACTTATAGCTTTTATAAATACGAGTATTTTCCATATTCTAACCACGAACCTCCTATGATTGAACATTAGCCTTAAATAAATTGAATTATTTTTAAATAAATATTTGTATTATCAGTTGGTCCTAAGAAAATATGTATTTTCATCTAGTTTAGTTTGCTGTATTCACATTACTTTACTATGTGGTGTCATTACAATAAGGCGAAAACCTATCCTTCGTCTGAAATTGCCTAACATTTGTTATTTTATGAACAGATGATCTTACATTCATTAACTTGTGTTTAGGGACACAAAAATGTATTTTATTTAAAATGAAACATTACGACCTTAATTAATTTAATCGGGACATTTTATCTTATTTTATACACCAACGTACTTATTTCAGTTTTCAATCACTTCACTCGAACGTTGTGTAAGGTTTGTTACTAGTCTCAATATTTCTGCTTATATCACTAGCAACAGAAGAAACATGCTATAAAAATCGGTAGTATAATAGAAAAATCTACATTTTGGTAGTTACTAGCAAATGACCTATTACTAGTACTACGCAGTACAAAACGTATATTACTACTTTATAACCGATTTCAAACCGAGTGAAAAAAATCGAATGTTTTCATTCGATAGTCACGCTTCGCAATCTGTAGTCTACCGTTAGTTTAAAACATTCGATATTTCCATCACTGGCTCTGTTACTGTACAAACGTCTCCTCACGCCAATTCAAGTAATATCATAGATATTTTAATGCAAGAAGCGTTCAGAAATACTGCAGATGACAGTGATAAACACTCAGCTTACGAACCAGATCAAATATTAAGTGATAGTTAGGGCAAGATTTTATTTCGTTACATCACTTTCGAATGCAAGATTTTAGCTGCATTATTTTACGATAGAAATACAGTATTTCACCTTTTCAGAAATTTGGTTTTTTTTCCGTTTATACGAAGGGACGCTGGCTGATTATCGACCTCTACCGCGAAAATAAGGTAGATGTTGGTGTAAGGAATGCCAGGTTGGACTGCGCATAGCCCAGTATTTTCAGGGCTACTACAACAAAACAAACTATTCCTAAATAGATACATTTTATATTTCAAATGTAATTGTGTTTATTTGTGACTTAAGTAGCTACAGTAAATGATTCATTTTTATTATTTGAGCAGGCTTTTTGGTATAACTTGAATGTACAAGTATTTTCCGTACATTTTTAATATTTTACATAAGACTAGTATAATTAAATTACATTAGATATGTACTTTCTGTTTGGCTGACACTTTCATATGACATAGAAATCAGGTATTTACTATGTTTCGATGTTGTGTAATTGACTTTCAGAAAATAAACAGTTCACTGCCATAGTCCATGTTAAAATGTGGTAGTGCTGAAAGTAAGTTAAATACGATATATGCGTTATACCCAAACAATGAAAGAATTTTAAAATTTTTCCTTCCATATATCCGTTGTGAAGGGAGGTAAGTCTACGGTAAAAGTCTTCCCTTACATCAGACTGGAAGGCAATGGTCGACAGCACACAGAGTTCAAACTCTCTCGATAAAAAAGCAAATCACACACTAAAGTATTTAATTAAAAATACCGATGACTGAATCTCTGTCAACTACACTCGAGAGAAGAGAAGATGGTAGGGAGAAGAGAGTAGGAGAGGGGGAAGTTGTACAATCCAACACAATGAATGGTCAATTACCAAAGAATGCAAGTAACTAATCTTCTGCAAAATAATGGTGGGTCTTCCAGAATGTACAGTCAATAGCAGAGTTAGAAGAATATGTGAAGATGTCAGAATTCTAGCAGATAAAGCTAAGAAAGTAATGAAATACTAGTTAACCCTTACACTGGGTCTGCTACGCCCGAGATATATCTTAACGTTATTTACTTTACCTCCCACTAACTATGTTTTTACGGTTTTCGGGGGCGCGTAGGTGCTGGAATTTAGTCCCGCAGGAGTTCTTTCACGTGACACTACCGACACGAGGCTGACCTATTTGAGCACCACGGGACTGAACCAGGGTCGAACCTGCCAAGTTCAGGTCAGAAGCCCAGTGCCTCAACCCTCTGAGCCACTCAGTCCGGCCCGAGTTATCTCGTCGGCAAATTCAGCAAAATATATGAAAAGGAAGTATGATGGCTATCTCAACAGAAGAAACAAAATTAGTTAGTTTCGATTTACAAAAAGATATGGAGCATGTAGTAGTAAAAAATTCATGCTCCAACAGTGTGTAGGCGGCTTTTAGAAGCTGGAAGGAAAGCATCATCACAAAGGCTGATGACCTTCAATGTTAGGTCCCTTTAAACAACAAGCATCATCATCATCATCATCATCGAAAGCTTGAAGACTTATCAGAAAACAGCTATTAACGTGTCCCGTGAAGAAAAAGAGATTGGATAGGGAAAGAAAATATCGAAAATGGACACAAGAACAGTGACAGAGGGTCCTATCCGGCGCTAAAAGTAATTTTGAAGTATAAGGTTACAACATCTCACATGTAAGAAGAAACAATAATGAGAAAGTCTCGCTGAAGCACATCATACAGATACTGAAGTAACGTTTCCACAAAAGATGTTTTGCGGCTGTTTTACATTCACGGATACTAAAACTTTCGTTCCTGTTGTTGGAATGATGAACAGTGACAAGTACATCCCAATTTTAGAGATAATAACTGACCCAGAACTGAAGACATTGGCTGAGGAGTTGAACGTCGAAAAAGCTATTTTCCAGCAATACCACGGCCCTTGCCATGTATCCAAAACAGACAAATACTCTATGATGAAAAATGGCTTCCAGTATTTGGACTGGCCTGCAAATTCACCGGATATGAATCATATAGAAATTCTTTGGACATTTATCAAGAAACTGATGAGGAAAATGAACTGTATTCCCAAGGAAAAGATGTTTTGTGCTGCAGTGAAAGCGTGGTTTCGTGTCCAAAAAATAAGGGAAATATGTAAGGAACTTATTGACTCTATGTCAAAACGAGTGAAAATATTAACTACGGCCAAGGGTGGACATTTTAAATACTAAAACATTGTTTAAGAAGAAGTAACGTTGATGATTTGTTAAATTACTTCCAAAAAATAAAATTGTATCTCTGTTCACATTAGTATGCGCAAAACTATTGAGAGTCCAATCCAGAATTAGAATCCTTAAACTAGCCGAAAAACGAACCCAGGGCTTTGGAATAAAAGACTCGCACGCTATATCTACACTTCAATAATAATAATAATAATAATGATAATAATAATAATAATAATAATAATAATAATAATAATAATAATAATAATAATAATAATAATAAATCAAAATTCAAATTCAAACATTTGGAAGAAAGAATTTAAGAAAATGGTTTGGAGAAATCTGCAGTAGAAGAAAGGGTTCACAAGATGGAAGGAGCATATGGTATCGCAAAGAATTTCTATAACAAAAAGTGTCTATCTAAATATCTCAAAATAAGGCACTACACTACAGTGGGGAGACCGGGATGCAAGTGAATGCCTGGTACTAAACTATAGATTAGATAAATTTTATGAACTAGAAAGAATCATCATGAAAAAAATTCTCAGGTCCTGTGAAAACAACAGAAGTATGGAATTCTTTTTTGTTAGGGGCTTTACGTCGCACCGACACAGATAGGTCTTATGGCGACGATGGGATAGGAAAGGCCTAGGAGTTGGAAGGAAGCGGCCGTGGCCTTAATTAAGGTACAGCCCCAGCATTTGCCTGGTGTGAAAATGGGAAACCACAGAAAACCATCTTCAGGGCTGCCGATAGTGGGATTCGAACCTACTATCTCCCGGATGCAAGCTCACAGCCGCGCACAGTATGGAAATTAAGATCTAATGATGAAATATACAGTAACATAGAAAACATAACAGAAACTCTAAGAAACAGAAGATTGCAATTTTTCGGACATATTTACAGAATGGATGATTCCAGATTAACAAAAAGGATTTTCAAGTATTTTTGGGACAAGAACAACTAGCTGGATTCAATAAGTAAGAAAAGATGTAGAAGGAAATAATATAAGAGAAGAAGAAATTATGGACAGAGAGATTTTTAGAAAGAAGGTAGTAAGTATGGAAGGATTCAAAGGAAGATAAAACAAGAAACCTGCTGCGAAGTGGTCGGAGGGCAGAAAGAAACAGCCTAGTGAAAGGATGAAAGAATATTGGAAGGAACGGAAGCGAAAACAACAAAGTATGAAGAACTGAACTGAAATTAGCACGTGGTTCTTAGCAGGGCTCATCGAAAGGATAATAATAATAATAATAAAAATAAGAATAAGAATACATTTTATACCTTATGGGGCTAAATTGAGGCATTTAGACACCTGAGTGCCTGCCATTACGCATAAGAAACATTCGATATGATTGGAAAAGGTGGACTTGAATGCAGGAAGAAAAATGCTCAGAAAATTTCTAGGCGAAAATGTAAAATTTGGCGAGAGGGGACTCACAACTGACCACAAATTGTAGCAAAGAACATAAGAAGTGGTTGAGTTGATGAGGAAGAGAATGTTACAGTTCCATGGACACTTGTTAAGGATGGGCAGCAATAGAATAACGAAGATAATCTTTGAATTCCTCAGGAAGTGGAAAACAGCGCTGAAGTGGTTTCTTGAAGTGAGGGTGGTCTTGACGAACATAGGGGTCCGGAAGATGATATAATCAACAGAAATCGATTTACGCAACTCAGAAAACCTACCGCGGTTTCAGGAGACTGAGGAAATCCAAGTTTGAAAAGGGAGGTCCTACAGAGAAGAAGGAAGGAGATGGAAGGAAGGATGAAAAGATACTGACAGGAACTGAAGACTAAACATAATGAAAACATTGTCAAATGCCGTCCATACATGGCCTAAGCGAAATAATAATAATAATAATAATAATAATAATAATAATAATAATAATGCCGGATTGAGTGGCCTTCTGAACCCAACTTGGCAGGTTCCATCCTGGCTTAGTCCGGTGGTATTTGAAGGTGCCCAAATATGACAGCCTCGTGTCGGTTGATTTATTCGAACGTAAAAGAACTCGTGCGGGACTAAATTGCGGCACTTCGGCGTCTCCGAAAACCGTAAAAGAAGTTAGTGGGAAGTAAAAGAAATGTGATTATTATTAATTTTTTAAATGGCAATCACGATAATGATTGTTGTATAAAGGAGACTAACATCTAGGTCATCGGCCCATCCTGGTACGAAGTGGAACGACATGTGAAGATAATTAAAATTTTAAAAGGAATCCACTAACTGGAATTTAAAACAAAAGAAGATAAATGGTTATGAATATAAAATAATCCGAATCTAATTGGTAATTCCTTATTTTCCTTATAAAAAAGAGAAAACAGATTAAGGTAGAATAATGCTAGGGCCTTTACGTCGCACCGACACAGATAGGTCTTATGGCGACAATGGGATAGGAAAGGCCTAGGAGAGGGAAGGAAGCGGCCGTGGCCTTAATTAAGGTACAGCCCCAGCATTTGCCTGGTGTGAAGATGGGAAACCACGGAAAACCATTTTCAGGGCTGCCGATAGTGGGATTCGAACCTACTATCTCCCGGATGCAAGCTCACAGCCGCGCGCCTCTACACGCACGGCCAACTCGCCCGGTGGTAGAATAATGCTTTGCTTTGAAGTGCAATGATATACAGTACATCATTCACGTTAAAGTTAAAAAACACATCAATATATACAAAACAAACTAAAACTGTGTCATCAATATAAATCGTAGTTAACAACAAAATAAAATAAAAAGCAGATAAAAAAATCACGAGTAATAGTACATTTACGAGGTCTTGAATGTCTCATTTTCTCACAGTTTATGAGCCATATCTTTCTTTTATAAGCGTCTCTGGCTCAGACGGTAGCGTGTCGGCCTTTCACCGCTGGTTTCCGTGGTTCAAATTCCCGTCGCGCCATGTGAATTTGTTCTGGACAGGTTTTTCTCCGGGCACTCCGGTTCTCCCTGTCATCTTTCATTTCTGCAACATTCTCCACCATCACTTCATTTCATCTGTCATTCATTAATCATTGCCCCAGAGGAGTGCGACAGGCTTAGGCAGCCGGCACAATTCCTATCCTCGCTGCTAGATGGGGCTTCATTCATTTCATCCCTGACCCGGTCATTGTCTGGAAAGCAGGTTGTAGGTTTCCTTTCACCTTTCTTTTATGGAGTCAATCATTATTATTTCGATTTATAGTAACCAATTATCCTGCCGGTTGAATCAAAGGATGATTTATCTGTACCCCTTGCATGTGGTAAGAGTCTAATAAGAGGGGAACACACAAGAATATGTACTCGCTGCCTCATAGTCTACGCCTAAAACTATCTCTATATTTCTATATATTTCCATTTAGTGAGGAAACTATACGACTGAGAAGAATTGCTTTTTTAAATTTATTACATTCGTGAAAGCCTATTCTATTTAAAGACACGAAATACCTAAATCTGAAATGTTGATGACTTCCTCGTCAGGTGCCCGAGAAGAAGGCAGTACGGGTTTAGGAAAGGGTATTCCACTGGTACTCAACTTGTAGAATCCCAGAAAGGTATTGCAGATATCTTAGATTCAGGAGGTCAAAATGGACTGTAATGCGAATGACCTATCTAAAGCATTTGATAGGGTAGAATATGGAAGACTACCGGCAAAAGCGAGTGCAATTGGACTAGACAAAAGCGTGACTCAATGGGTTACTAAATTTTTAGAAAATGGAACTTAGAGAATTATAGTAGGCGAATCTTTATATGACCCTGTAATCATTAAGAGGGGAATTGCTAAAGGCAGTATTATTGGACCTTTATGTTTTCTTATACATGTAAATGATACGAGTAAAGACGATGTTATTCAGTACAGAGTAATAAATAAGTTACAAGATTGTGAGCAACTGCAAAATGACCTCGATAATATTGTGAGACGGACAGCAGGCAATGGTATGACGATAAACAGGGTTAAAACTTAATCTGTAAGCTTTGCAAATGGGGAAAAGTCCTCTGAATTTTAATTACCTCGATAATGGGGTGAAAGTTCCTTATGGGGATCATTATAAGTACCTATAGGTGTAAATATAAGGAAAGATCTTCAACGGGGTAATCACATAAATGGGATTGTAAATACAGTAAAGGGTACAGACCTCTGCACATGGTTATTAGTGTATTTAGGAATTGTACGAAGGATGTAAAGGAGAGAGTATACAAGTCTTAGGTAAGACCACAGCTAGAGCATGGTTCCAGTGTGTGGGATCCTCACCAGGGTTATTTGATTCAAGAACTGAAAAAAAATCCAAAGAAAAGCAGCTCGATTTGTTCTGAGTGATTTCCGACAAGAGAGTAGTGTTACAAAAATGTTGCAAAGTTTGAGCTGGAATGACGAGGAGACGAATAAGTTTGAGTGGTGTTTTTAGAAGTAGGAAATATCACAATATGAAGATAAAGTTGGAATTCAAGAGGACAAATTGGGGCAAATAATCGTTTATATGAAAGGGAGTTAGGAATTGGAATAATTTACCAAGGAAGATGTTCAATTCATTTTTAGATTCTTTGCAATTATTTAAGAAAAGACTATGTACACAACATATAGAGAATCTGCCACCTGGGCGACTGCGCTAAATGCAGATCAGTCGTGATTGATTGATTGATTGATGGATTGATTGATTGATTGATTGATTGATTGATTGATTGATTGATTGATTGATTGATTGATTGATTGATTGATTGACGAACATTGCTTCAAAATCTCCTGGTTATCGACTGCTGTAAAATAAGCCAGTTATAGCACTTTTTGAGAGTTAATTCCAGAAGCAGAATGTTTAATGGGAATCTATCAGGAAACATTCCAACTGAATTAGGTATCTTGTTTTAAATTAGCCATTTATTGAAACAATAGGACTCAAAACTAAGCCATCCCAGTGTTATCTCGTGGTTGGGACATAACAAAAGAGGAAGGGAGGACTAATTCGTTGATCATTGTGAGTTTCATAATTAATGATACTGTGGCCTGGTTTAAACAATAGGCCATCATTTCGTATTTGTGTTTACTCCACGCGATTTATGTTTATTCTATGGCGTTGAGCCGATCCAATCTCTGCAAACCAGCCAGAAAACGGGACTGGAATCTTTCATTATTAGCTCTACTGTTGTGGTGTACAGAAAAAAAAAAAACTGCCCAGCAATCATTGACGGTGATGAAATGGATCAGGGTATTTACAATGACGATAGGTAACAAGCAGTATTCAAGAAGAGTCCACTACGTGAAAGTACGGTGGATCAGTGGAGAGTGTCAGCTTTCTGATCCCAAGAATTGGGTTGCAACTCAAGAGAGACGGTCGGATTTTGAAGCGCGAAAAAATATCCATCGGGTATATGTCGAAATAATAATAATAATAATAATAATAATAATAATAATAATAATAATAATAATAATAATAATAATAATAATAATAATAATAATAATAATAATAATTCTTTTCCTACCGCTTTTCCCACACCTGTGGGGTCGCGGGTGCGATCTGTGTCGCACATGTAGATTTGGCCCTGTTTTACGGCCGGATGCCCTTCCTGACGCCAACCCTATATGGAGGGATGTTATCACTATTGCGTGTTTCTGTGGTGGTTGGTAGTGTAGTGTGTTGTGTGAATATGAAGAGGAGAGTGTTGGGACGGACACAAACACCCAGTCCCCGAGCCAGAAGAATTAATCAGAAGCGATTAAAATCCCCGACCCGACCGGGAATCGAACCCGGGACCCTCTGAACCAAAGGTCAGTACGCTGACCATTCAGCCAACGAGTCGGACAATAATAATAATAATAATAATAATAATAATAATAATAATAATAATAATAATAATAATAATAATAATAATAAATTTAAATGCATATTTTTGCAAATGGACGTTTTATTATTGGATTATTATTTCTTGTCGTCCTTTGTGGTGTAGTGGTTAGTGTGATTTGCTTCCACCCCCGGACGCCAGGGTTCGATTCCCGGCTCTGCCACGAAATTTCAAAAGTGGTACGAGGGCTGGAACGGGGTCCAGCCAGCCTCGGGAGGTCAATTGAGTAGAGAAGGATTCGATTCCCTCCTCAGCTATCCTGGAAGTGGTTTTCCACTTCTCCTCCAGGCAAATGCCGGGATGGTACCTAACTTAAGGCCACGGCCGCTTCCTTCCCTCTTCCTTGCCTAACCCTTCCAATCTTCCCATCCCCCCGAAAGGCCCCTATTC
Organism: Anabrus simplex; assembly: GCF_040414725.1. NCBI lineage: Eukaryota > Metazoa > Arthropoda > Insecta > Orthoptera > Tettigoniidae > Anabrus > Anabrus simplex. The sequence goes on along the minus strand of NC_090278.1, from coordinate 68,633,313 downwards.
AGCATAGCAGGTGAGGCCGCCTGGGCGAGGTACTGGTCATCCTCCCCAGTTGTATTCCCCGACGCAGAGTCTGAAGCTCCAGGACACTGCTCTTGATACGGTGGAGGTGGGATCCCTCACTGAGTCCGAGGGAAAAAGCGATCCTGGAGGGTAAACAGATGAAGAGGAAGAAGAAGAAGATTATTATCTCTCTTTCTTTCTTCCTTTCTTTCTTTCTTAATCCGTTTACTCTCCAGAGTTGATTTTTCCCTCGGACACAGCGAGGGGTCCCACCTCTACCGCCTCAAGGACAGTGTTCTGGAGCCCGAGTTTTTGGGTCGGGGATACAACTGGGGAGGAGGACCAGCACCTCGCCCGGACGGCCTCATCTGCTATGCTGAAGAGGGGCCTTGTGGGGAGATCGGAAGATTGGAAGGGATAGACAAGGAAGAGAGAAGGAAGCGCCCGTGGCCTTAAGTTAGGTACCATTCCGGCATTTGTCTGGGGGAGAATTGGGGAACTACGGAATACCACTTCCAGGATGGCCGAGGAGGGAATTGAACCCCTCTCTGATCAGGTGACCTCCCAAGGCTGATGGCTCGCTGGACGCGGTACAGCGCTAGCGTTCGAAGCGGAAGCTGATCGAACCATCAGAATCAGTCTGAGAGGGTCACATAACGTAACAGGGGTACACACACATGAAAGTATGGAATGAAACATCTGACGATGAGGAACATACGAACTTGGAAAACACCGAAACGAAATAACAATAGTGAAAGGAGAGGGAAGGGAACTACCTACGTAAATCCTTAATGGCTGGCGATTCTGTCAGCTCTGAGCTCCGTGTTCAAATCCCTGCCTTGGAGAGCATTTTTTCTTCAATTGGTGCTCTCATGACGATGTTAAAGGTACGTGCAGGTTTCACAAATAGAAAAAGTCCTCTCATTTTTAATTACTGCGTTCATGGGGTGAAAGTTCCTAATGGGGATCATTGTAAGTACCTACAGTAGTTGTTAATATAAGGAAACATCTTCATTGGGGTAATCACATAAATTGGATCTGCACATATAAAAGCAAATCGGTCTGGAGCGATCTGTGTATAAAGGTATAAAAATGAAAATAGACGTGAATTAATGAGGCACTTCCCGAAATCTCAGAAATTTGAAATTTGGTACCGGAGAAGCTGGTGACCCCAGCTTCCCTAGAAAACATCGAAAATTCTCAAGATTCCTCGAAGGGGGCATGCTGGGGGGTTTGAAATTTAGGGCTCATCATAAGAACGCGTTTCGTGGGCTTAAAAAATCGTGATTTGCCTAATTGTTATCCCCCTTCCCCCCCACACCCCGCGGCGCAATCTGCCAGACGAGCTAGAAAATTGAAATTTTAGCCTGTAACCGACGGAAAAATTCCGAGATGATAAAATTTTTCACTTTTTACCCCCCAAAATATCGAAATATGGAGGCAATTTTAATGACTGTGCAGACATTCATTTTGAGTTATTTTTTGGCTAAATGGTAAGTCGTATCACAAAACGGATGGCACAATCTCCGTTCAATTTGGAGTGATCTACAACTTGGCTCCTATAACGTTTTGTCGTATATCTCTCCCTTATACGTTAGATTTGGCTGTATTTCTGGATTTTTATTAATTTGGTAATTTCTACCCGTATATTTCATTGTTTGACACACTTACATGAAAGATAGAGTCATCAAGTTTGGTGCGCACATTGGCACGATTGATGGCCATACGTGGACTAAATTTCATTATTCTAGCTTATACTTAAGTATGCAAAAAATAATATAAAACGTTAAAAATGTACTCAAATTCCACCCTATTCAAAGTTTCGAACTCAATTTAATCCATAAATATCGGAGATACTAGAAAAGATTAAAGATGTAGAGGGATAAAGGAGGCGTCTAATGGCGCAAACCGTTTGTTAATACGATTTACCGTTTAGGAGTACTGAATCTCGAAGTGGAAGTCTGCACATTAATCAATTTAATGAAATCTCAATTACGGCGTGTAAAGTAATTTATGTAGAAATCCGCATACGATGTAAAAAAAAACCGTAGCGAAGCACGGGCACATTTACTAGTTGTAAATAAAGGGTACAGATCCCTGCACATGGTTATGAGTGTATTTAGGTGTTGTTGCAAGGATGTAGAGGGATAAAGGAGGCGTCTAATGGCGCAAACCGTTTGTTAATACGATTTACCGTTTAGGAGTACTGAATCTCGAAGTGGAAGTCTGCACATTAATCAATTTAATGAAATACATAAGTCTACACAGTATCAAGTCATTTCTAGTATTCTTCATTAAACCTTCCATTGAATAACAAAATCTAGTATTTAAGCAGCGAGTAAGCGAAATTGATGATTATGGAGTTAAACTTTCACCTGGTTACTAAACTAGGCTGTATCCCAGGGTACTGTTCGTACTAATGGTTGTTGTTCTCTGAGAGATGAACTCTAAAATATGGGCACGATTGTATTCGTAAATGAGCTGGCCCATTCTCTTTGTAATTATCAATAGAGCGCCACATGTCGGCATGGCACGGTATTTTTTGTATCTCCACAAAGTGCTGGAATTGAACCCCGCAAAACTCATCATTAGAGTGTGAAAGCTTCGCCAGTCTGTCGTTACTCATCCGATGAATGTGTTCAGCAAACAGTGAGGTTTGAATTTAGATGTTATAATAGAAGAAGTGGAAGTGGTACGTTCATTCGTCTTGTATAAGGCTGAGTGGACCCCGTTCCAGCCCTCGTACCACTTTTCAAATTTCATGGCGGAGTCGGGACTCGCACCCGGGCCTCCAGCGTCGGCAGCTAATCACACTAACCACTACACCACAGAGGAGGACTTACTAAAAATAATAAATGTATCTATTTATAATAATGAGTGTAAGCACCTCATTGTGTGTGGATGGGCGGCAGGATATATTCCCCTTATATACGCAACAACTGCTTCATATTATGACGTAAAATACGTACCACATGATAGATATTAGGACAATAATATAGTTAGTCAGTCATTGGCTGAATAGTTATTAAGAGATAACAATTTCATGTTGTTCCGTATTGAAGTGAGTTCACTATTAAGTTAAAAGGAAGTATAAAATTGTTCAACCTTTCAATACTAGGGTTTATTAAAATAAGAAATGTAAGTTTACATTCCTATTTAATTAAAATTGGTGCCGGTTTCGACCAGTATTTTTGTTCATCATCAGCCGATCATAAATAGGTGTAATACAATGCACAGATAAATAAATTGCCAAGTATAAGGAATTCTGTAGGTTGCTGATAGTGAAGCACTGAAATCCTTAGGGAGTTGAAAGATGCACAGGTAAAAATATGAAGTTTAGATGATACTGTCAGATGTCGTTTATGAAGCACTGTACAATTTTAAGGATACTGCGTGTCAATCATGAACGTTAGTAAGACATAAGTGTTAGAGAGCACTGTACAGGAAGAAGTCCATAATCAAATACGTATCCAGTTATATTACTGAGCAAATTCTTGAAGAGTTCAATTGCAGTTTATGAGACATTGTATAATTTTAGGCAACGGTACTGCCCGGGATAGATACAAAAATCATGAAGAAGTCGCTGATCAAATACGCAAATATACTACGGAGCAAGTTCCCGAAGAGTAGATCAGCACTGTGCTTCTAAAAGTCTCTTAAGTTAGATGTGTTAGAGAGCACTGTGTGTGTGTAAAGAAGTGCACAATCAAATACGTATCTAAATGTACAGTAGCACGGAATAAATTCTTGAAGAGTTCAGCTGCAGTCCATGAGGTACTGTATAATATTAGGAATTAGCGCTGCTTGTCGATAGATCCAAAAATTATGAAGATAGTTAGATCTAACTTACGAAACTGATGTACGACTTTCTTCATAATTTTCACTATCAGCAACCTATAGAATTCTTTAAACTTGGCAATTTATTTATCTGTGCATTGTTTTGCACCTATTTATGATCGGCTGGTGATGACAAATAAAATACAGGTCGAAACCGGTACCAATTTTAATTAAATAGCAATGTAAACTTACATATCTTATTTTAATAATATTAATATCAAATTAATATTATTAATATTAACATATTAATAATATACTTTCTTTGAACTTATTGGCTGAATAGTAAGCGTTGAAGCCTTCAGTTCAGAGTGCCCCGGTGTCGATTTCTGGCCTGGTGGAGAACTTTAATGTCGTCTGATTAATTCTTCTGGCTCGGGGACTGAGTGTTTATGTTGGTTCCAAAACAACACACTGCCAACCACCACAGAAATACACAATACAGATTACAACCCTGCACATAGGTCAAATCCACACATGCACCACACAGTTGCACTTTACAGGTGGGGGAAGATCAGAAGAAAAATGTAGCTAGTCTGTAATCAAAATCAACGGCCTGTTACCAGTCATTCGACCGGGTCAGGAATGGAATGAATGAAGACCCCATCTAGCGGCGAGGATAGGAATTGTGCCGCCTGCCGATGCCTGTCGCACTCCTCTGGGGCAAAGTTTAATGACTGACAGATGAAATGAAATTAAATTGCAAAGTGTGGCTGCAAAGAAATCATCGTCTTGGTCTCCCTCTACTTCTCTTACCCTCCATTATTCTCCTAGGTAACCTATCCTCGTGTTTATGTGCACAGCTTCATTGCGAGTACCCTCCTACCATTGTTTCCACTTCTTTGTACCAGCAGGCATTCTTGCTAATTTCATTTCTGTTACTTCTAACTTATGAATAAGTTATCCTGAGTCCACCCAGATTTCACTCCCGTGAGCACAACGATGTAACGACAGTTTCGTTCGGAAGCGGACTTCCTTCTTACAGAATACTGTTAATCGCCACTGCGAGCTCACTGCATTAGCTTGTTAATGGCTGTACGTCGCACCGACAGTGGGATTGAAACCCACTCTCTCCCGGATGCAAGCTCACAGCCGCGCGCTCCTAACCGCACGGCCAACTCGCCCGTTACTGCATTAGCTTTCCTGCACCTTGATTTAATCTCAGTTACTATATTACCATCCTGGAAGAACACATAGCTTAAATACTTGAATACTGTTCCAGGTTTGTATCCCCAATACGACATTCAAATCTCTTGGATTTCTTACCTTCTTTCTTTTTCTACAGCTTGTCCCTCGCCTGTGGGGTTACGGGTGCGAACTGTGTCACGCATGTGGATTTGGCCGTGTTTTACGGCCGGATGCCCTTCCTGACGCCAACCCTATATCACTATTACGTGTTTCTGTGGTGGTTGGTAGTGTAGTGTGTTGTCTGAATATGAAGAGGAAAGCTTTGGGACAAACACAAACACCCAGTCCCCGGGCCAGAAGAATTAACCAGAGGCGATTAAAATCCTCAACCCGGCCGGGAATCGTACCCGAAGGCCTTAACGCTGACCATTATGTCAATGAGTGGGACTCCTGGATTTCTCACCTGCTGACATCCAATTAGTCTTGGAAATGCTAATTTTCATATCATAGTGATTTTACCTATTTGCAAGTTCCAAGATATTAGACTGCAGGCTTTTAGCACAATCTGCCATTAAGACCAGTCGGTTGCTGTGTGAGTGAGTGAGTGAGTGAGTGAGTGTGCGGAGCACAAAATGGTGCTCACGATAAAAACAGCGCAAGTTGAATTCTGACGGTGGTTTCTGAGTGAAGTAGAGTCAGGATTTTTTTTATCCTCAGTGTTTCATTTCTTCAGATGAGGCCATTTCCAGCATCTTCTGTGTTGTTCATTAACAAGGGTCAGTCCCGCGTCAGTACCGCGTCAGTCGCGCATCAGTCCCGTGTCAGTACCGCGTCAGTCCCGCGTCAGTCCCGTGGCAGTCCCGTGTCAGTCCCGCGTCAGTCCCGCGTCAGTCCTATTGTAAATATTTTGCGGGTCAGTTTTATTTTCCCCTCCCGGTACCTATCAGCAGATGATCCATTTCTGATGTTAATTAAAATATCCCTCACCTTACGTAAAAGAATAATTAAATCTTATGTTTGGACTGTTGCGTTGTATTTGCCGAGACCTGGACGTTAACCAAGAGTGATTTTGATGATAATAATAATAATAATAATAATAACAATAATAATGTTATTTGTTTTATGTCCCACTAACTACTCTTTTACGGTTTTCGGAGACGCCGAGGTGCCGGAATTTAGTCCCGCAGGAGTTCTTTTATGTGCCAGTAAATCTACCGACACGAGGCTGACGTATTTGAGCACCTTCAAATACCACCGGACTGAGCCAGGATCGAACCTACCATGTTGGGGTCAGAAGGTCAGAGCCTCAACCGTCTGAGCCACTCAGCCTGGCAAGAGTGATATTAAGAGGCTAGAAGCCTTTGAGATGTGGTGTTGGCATCGGCTGCAACGGATAAGTTGGGTGGAGAAGGAGACCAACACTCAGGTACTGAACATTGTCCGAGAGAATAGACAGCTGTTGAGTCGGATTAGGAAGAGACATTTTTTGGATTAGACATAGGTTTCGACATAGGAATGTGTTGATGGAAATTTTGGAAGATAAAGTACCAGGGAAACGCTCTCGTGGAAAACCATGAAAGACATTCATAATGACATTTCTTGTGAATTCAGCTATGCACAGGATCGACCCAGTTGAAGAAGACTCATCGCAGGGGCAAACCAGTCGTTAGATTGAATTATTCAAAGAAGAAGACTTCCGACATCACAGAGATGTTCAGTTCAATAGCTTGTCAATATTAGTTTTGCACACCTGTAGATATAAAGGCAAGGCAGTGAGTGACATCACCCTCTTGATATAAACAACAGCAGTTGCGTTTGGAATAAGTGGACTGAGTGATCAACTTCAATTCGCCCATGCCTGGGATAAACCCCTACACAATATTGTCATTTCTATTATTCTTCATTAAACTTTTCATAGAATCCACAAATAAAAAGTCTAGTTTTTAAGCGATGAGTAAGCGAAAATGATGATAATGGAGTTAAACTTGCATCTGGTTAGTAAACTAGGGTACTGTTCGTGCTAATGGTTGTTGTTCTCTGAGAGATGAACTCTGAAATATGGACACGATTGTATTTGCAAATGAGCTGGCCCATTCTCCTTATAACTATCAATAGAGCGCCACATGTCGGCTTGGCACTGCATTTTTTGTATCGCCACAAAATGCTGGAGTTGAACCCCGCAAAACTCATCATTAGGGTATGAAAGCTTGCATCGCAATGATCATAATTAATTATGTAGTGATGACGCATTTTCTACTTCGACCAGTTGTGACACTCTACCTTTTAATTTCAAAACACATTCTCCAGGATATTGCTAATTTCATAACGAATACTATTTTTGAGTCAGATGTTGGTAGCAATGGAAATCACATAACTTTAGAGTGAATTTCATTGGCTTGGTAGGAGTGGTATTACAGTAAAAGGTATAAAAATATTATGGAGAACAAATAATAATAATAATAATAATAATAATAATAATAATAATAATAATAATAATAATAATAATAATAATAATAATAATAATAATAATAATAATAATAATAATAATTTCATTTGGAATACTATTGCACGCAACATTGTCTCTCCTAGGCTTTTAAATGAGCGAATGATGTGGGTAGATTTGGTGGTTGGAGGTATTAGGGCGAGAATTATCTCAGTGTATTAGCCATGTGAAGGTGGAGATGAGGATGGGCATTGAAATTTTTTATGAAGCATTGAGTGACATCGTAGTTCAGGGTCAACAGCAAGGATAGGATAGTGCTAATGGGCGATTTCAATGCGAGAGTTGGAAATAGAACTGAAGGATACGAAAGAGTGATTGGTAAATGTGGGGAAGATATGGAAGCTAATGGGAATGGGAAGCGTTTGCTGGACTTCTGTGCTAGTAGTGGTTTAGCAGTTACGAATAGATTCTTAAAGCATTAGTCTATTCACCGCTACACATGGGAGGGTAGGGACACCAGATCCAGACTATGTTAAGCGACTTTGAATTCAAGAAATCTGTTAGGAATGTATGAGTTTTCCGGTGATTTTTCGATGACCACTATCTGATCTGTAGTGAACTAGGCCCGGGATAGAGAAAGTGAAAACTGTATGCAGACAAATAAGGGCAGAAAATCTCCAGGATGAGGAAATTAGACAGAAGTACTATCTGCGCACTTTTTATCGATTGATTTGTGTACGGGTTTGAGGAGTAAGGAGGGAGCAATTCCGGTTCCAACTGAATAGAAATGAAATCTGAATTGAATCGATAATATGATCGATCGATATGAATTTTGCTAAACCTTTGTTATCTTAAGCCAACAACTGTGTCACACACACATTATATAACATTATATAACATTTCTCCATACGAATCTTATTCCTAGAGTGAAGTCTACAGTTTGGCTTTCCTGTGTAAATAACAACAGTACTAGTACGTAAAGCGTACGCCAGATGTCGCACAGCGATGCATAAGCGATTCATAGTTTGTGTTTCAAAGGTTGCCAGTACGAATCTCGAAGATTGCCGAGGCCGACCAATTCAGCACTAGGGTGTAAATATATCCAGAAAAGGTGCGCAGATAGTACATGGATATGATTAGTGAAAAGTTCCAAACAATGGGCAGTAAGCAGGTTCAGGACATGGAAAGAGAATGGGTGGCATACAAGGATGCTGTAGTAGTAAAATCAAGGGAATGCCCAGAAACAACTGTGTGTAAAGATGGGAAAAGGCAAACATCTTGGTGGAATGATGAAGTGAGAGCAGCTTGTAAACGTAAAATGAAGGCGAATTGAAAATGGCTTCAAACAAGGGCCGATACAGACAGGGTTTTGTACGTAGATGAAAGGAACAGAGCGAAACAAATATGTGTTGAATCAAAAAAAAAATCATGGGAATATTTTGGTAACAAGCTGAAAATGCTGGATCAAGCAGCAGGGATACCTTTCTGGATAGTGATAATCTTAGGAAGGGAGAGAAAAAGGAAATTATTAGAGTTTTGGGTAATTCAGGTGAACTCATGAAAGATCACAGTGAATCACTGGACAGGTGAAAGGAGTATTGAAAAAATTCTTCTCGCGCTCCTTAGTTGGGCACAGCGTTGTGGAATAATAATAATAATAATAATAATAATAATAATAACAATAATAATAATAATAATAATAATAATAATAATAATAATAATAATAATAATAATAATAATTTATTTTACATTTTATGGCCTACATTGGACCACTCTAGTCAATTGTACGAAGGATTTCTTGATTTCCTATCAGCCCAATATTTTTTCATTCTGAGAGATGCTGCCTTCGTTTTTTCTGTTGAAAATACCCTCTCATTAGAAATCAAAATTGTTGATAAATTTAAGTATTTAGGAGAAATCATAACTTATAATCTGAATGCGAAACCAGCTTGGCGTAACAGAATAAATAAATTAAACAAGGCAAATTATATTACCAAGACTACATACAATAAGAAAAGCTTATCGATAGCGGCAAAATGAAGACATTATAAGGCAGTTACACAGTCAGAAATAAGTGATGCTGGTGAAACCATCTTTAAAACTACTAATACAGCTAAAACAGACAAAATACTTAAAACGGAAAGAAGAATAATTAGAACATGCATAAGTAAACAGTATTCAGTTAATGGACAATGGAGAATAGCATCAAATAAAACAGTTTATAAGGATATTGAATCAGTATTGAGTACGATTAGGAAAAGAAAACTTATATCATTCTTTGGACGTCTCACCAGAACATCTGACACCAGAATTAGCAGAAGAATTATTGAAAAATTATGAAATGGATCACGGAAATTAAGGTGGATATTAAAGAAATACTAATAACAATAGACGATCTCAAAAACAAAACACAAGATTAAGATACTTCCAGACACACACACCAGGCTACAGACAAAGATCAATAATAATAATAATAATACTAATAATAATAATAATAATAATAATAATAATAATAATAATAATAATATTGGGCGAGTTGGCCGTGCGGTCAGAGGCGCGCGGCTCTGAGCTTGCATCCGGGAAATAGTGGGTTCGATCCCCACTGTCGGCAGCCCTGAAGATTGTTTTCCGTGATTTCCCATTTTCACACCAGGCAAATGCTGGGGCTGTATCTTAACTGAGGCCACGGCCGCTTCCTTCCAACTCCTAGGTCTTTCCTATCCCATCGACGCCATAAGACCTATCTGTGTCGGTGCGACGTAAAGCCACTAGCAAAAAAATATATATATTTTTCTGCCACTTTTCCCACTCCCTATTCTCAGCCAGGCTGAGTGGCTCAGACGGTTGAGGCGCTAGCCTTCTGACCCCAAGTTGGCAGGTTCGATTCTGGCTCAGTCCGATGGTATTTTAAGGTGCTCAAATACGTCAGCCTCGTGTCGGTAGATTTACTGGCAGGTTAAAAAACTCCTGCGGGACAAAATTCCACCACCTCGGCATCTCCGGAAACCGTAAAAGTGGTTAGTAGGACGTAAAGCAAATAACATTATTATTAGTTTTCTAAGTTCATTTAGAGCTATGCAGGTCATCATCATCATCATCATACACTAAAGGGTTAGCCTTCTCACTGAAACATATCTCCTCTCAATCTTCTTGTTCTCATCACTTCCTTGTGGACTTTACATCCCATCAACTTTCTTACATCCTCCAAGTATGTCTTCCTTGGTCTTCTTCTTCTTCTTCATTTCTTTCCTAGTACTTTTATGTTTACTAGAAAGTCATTATGTCTCAGGATATGACCTACAATTTTTAACTTCTTTCCATATCCTTTATTAGTCTGTGTTGCTCATTGACTTCCTTTAGTACATCTCGATTCATCCTTTTATCCAGTCCGTCATGTTCTTGTCATTTTCCTTCAAATCCACATTTCACTTGCTTCCAATGAATCTCTTCCCTTTCTTCCAAAGCTTCAGCTCTCACCACCATAAAGTAGTACACTCCAGACGAAGGATTTTAAAAGCATTTCTAGTTTCTAAACTTATAGGGGTATCTGTTGAAATGGCGTATGGCTTTTAGTGCCGAGAGTGTCCAACCATTTAGCCACGGAGCAGGACTGGGTATTAGTTAAAATATTTATTTTATTTTGAAAAGCCTGTTTAGCAATAGCTATTTTCCTTTCAATTTCCTTGTGCGTCTATTGTCTTCACTGTACCTGTTCTACTTAGGAATTTCCTACTGTAATGTTTGTAATAGCTCCCCTGCCATCTTTGTTCACAAATAAAATTTCGGTTTTCTTACTATCAAATAAATAGAACGTTATATTTCCGTGCAATTAATTTCACGGGAAGGGGTGTCCATTAGAAAATGCCCCGTGTATTACCACTGAGCGTTGCGGCTAGCTGCGGCTTAGCTGCACTCTCTGTCATAGACACCAGTGTTGTGTAGATGGCAATTTTAGAAAGCGTGTTGTGCAGGTGTGTTCGTAAGAAAAGTAATCTCTGGTATTGCAGACAGGAACCACTTAACGAGGAGTAAAAAGGAAGATGATCCATCAAAAACTTCTCGAAATTGAATTTCTCACAATCACATCATCAGGTATATTTAAGTGAAAAGACGGTGTTTAGTGGCTTAAGTTGAGTTCAGATAAATATAGGCATGGTAAAGCAAAGCAAAATCACCTCCGTACAGGCCATGAAGGCCCTTGGAGTGGTGGGAGGTAAAGGCTTCCACCATTGTTAACCTCGGAACGTGATGGGGTAGAGTGGTTAGCTCTATGCCCGGCCGCCTTTGCCCCCAGGAATTAACCTGGTAATCATTTTAGGTGCAGGCTGAGTGAACCTCAGGGCCATATGCACCTCCGGAAGTGGAAATCTCGTTTCTTAAATTTTACGACTTCCTGACGGGGATTCAAACCCACGTCGTTCCGGGCGAATCGAGCACGCCTTTACCGCCCCGGCCAGGCAGCCTCTAAATATAGGCATAGTACTGTTCGCAAATCACATTGATTTGTGGTATTTCTGTACTGTTAATTAATAATAAAGAAATAGAGTGTATAAGTTGTGTACACTGACTGACAGAGCAAATGCAACACCAAGAAGGAGTGGTCAGAACTTTATGCCAATTGCAGGGTAGACTGACGTCACTGAGGTATGCTCATGATGTGAAATGCGCCGCTGTGCTGAGCACGTAGCGAACGATAAATGGGACACGGCGTTGGCGAATGGCCCACTTCGTACCGTGATTTCTCAGCCGACAGTCATTGTAGAACGTGTTGTCGTGTGCCACAGGACACGTGTATAGCTAAGAATGCCAGGCCGACGTCAACGGAGGCATTTCCAGCAGACAGACGACTTTACGAGGGGTATGGTGATCGGGCTGAGAAGGGCAGGTTGGTCGCTTCGTCAAATCGCAGCCGATACCCATAGGGATGTGTCCACGGTGCAGCGCCTGTGGCGAAGATGGTTGGCGCAGGGACATGTGGCACGTGCGAGGGGTCCAGGCGCAGCCCGAGTGACGTCAGCACGCGAGGATCGGCGCATCCGCCGCCAAGCGGTGGCAGCCCCGCACGCCACGTCAACCGCCATTCTTCAGCATGTGCAAGACACGCTGGCTGTTCCAATATCGACCAGAACAATTTCCCGTCGATTGGTTGAAGGAGGCCTGCATTCCCGGCGTCCGCTCAGAAGACTACCATTGACTCCACAGCATAGACGTGCACGCCTGGCATGGTGCCGGGCTAGAGCGACTTGGATGAGGGAATGGCGGAACGTCGTGTTCTCCGATGAGTCACGCTTCTGTTCTGTCAGTGATAGTCACCGCAGACGAGTGTGGCGTCGGCGTGGAGAAAGGTCAAATCCGGCAGTAACTGTGGAGCGCCCTACCGCTAGACAACGCGGCATCATGGTTTGGGGCGCTATTGCGTATGATTCCACGTCACCTCTAGTGCGTATTCAAAGCACGTTAAATGCCCACCGCTACGTGCAGCATGTGCTGCGGCCGGTGGCACTCCCGTACCTTCAGGGGCTGCCCAATGCTCTGTTTCAGCAGGATAATGCCCGCCCACACACTGCTCGCATCTCCCAACAGGCTCTACGAGGTGTACAGATGCTTCCGTGGCCAGCTTACTCTCCGGATCTCTCACCAATCGAACACGTGTGGGATCTCATTGGACGCCGTTTGCAAACTCTGCCCCAGCCTCGTACGTACGACCAACTGTGGCAAATGGTTGACAGAGAATGGAGAACCATTCCTCAGGACACCATCCGCACTCTTATTGACTCTGTACCTCGACGTGTTTCTGCGTGCATCGCCGCTCGCGGTGTCCTACATCCTACTGAGTCGATGCCGTGCGCATTGTGTAACCTGCATATCGGTTTGAAATAAACATCAATTATTCGTCCGTGCCGTCTCTGTTTTTTCCCCAACTTTCATCCCTTTCGAACCACTCCTTCTTGGTGTTGCATTTGCTCTGTCAGTCAGTGTATATACACACTGACGTTGCGGCTAGCTGCGGCGTAGCTGAACAACCTGTCACAGACACCAGTGTCTTGAAGATGGCAACACGTTACGAGTTAACCGACTCTGAACGTGGGATCACATCGCCTCTGCAGAAACATACTGGGCGCTCCACGGGCTACTGTGAGTCAGATCACCGTCCAGTTGAATGTTGGGAGTCAGGAACCCATTTCTGCCAGGACTGTAAGCAAGCAACTGCACTGCATAGCCCGGAAGGACGTGGGTTTGCTAGAACTTGCACTCCTAGATACACATTTTAAAACTTAAAAGGCACTAGGCCGATGAAACAGGGGCTATTCCCAAGCTATGCAGGTGACTAGTACACAGAATAAATTTATTGCGGAGATTACATGCGAATTCGTGTTTCCGAGGTTAACACTGTCGAGGGTGGATCTTCAATATCGCAGAGAGAACGTTACCACCCGCGAAAACTGCTGCAGGGGAAGATACAGGTGTTTAACGAACTGACATCACATCGCCTCTGCAGAAACATACTGGGCGCTCTACGGGCTACTGTGAGTCAGATCACCGCCCATTGAATGTTGGGAGTCAGGAACCCATTTCTGCCAGGACTGTAAGGAGGCAACTGCACGGCGTAGCCTTCACCAGCCGACGACCAACTTTGCTGACAACTCGACACAGAGGTCAACGACGTGCATGGGCCTGCGAACATCGGCAATGGACCATGGAACAGTTGAGGAGTGTGGTATGGTCCGATGAATCCTGCTTCCAGTTGTATCGAGCTGATGGGCGCGTTAGAGTGTGGCTTATACCCCATGAAGCTCTCGATTCTGCGTGTCAACAAGGTTGTGTCCAGGCGGGAGGTGGCACAGTGCATAGCGCACTGATAAGGGCATGTTATGTGGACATTCCTTCAGACCATCTGCATCCCTTTCTGGTCCTAGAGTACCCTGATGGAGATGCCATGTTTCAACAGGACAATGCGTCATGTCTCTGCTCTGTGGTGGCACGCAGGTGGTTTGAGGAGCACTCCGGTGAAGTTACGACCATGGATTGGCCCTCCAGATCACCGGATCTTAATCCAATCGATGCTGTCGGTGCTGGTGAACGCTCTATGAACCCCGCACCAACTACGCAAGACCAATTGTGGGTAGCAGTACAAGACGTGTCGGTCCAGATCCCTCCAGAACGATTCCAACACCTTGCAGAGTCGATGCTTCGCAGTATCGCTGCAGTTTTGAGGGCTTGCTGAGAAGCAACTCCGTAGGAACATCACATTCAGTGTCTTCCCATGACTTTTGGACACTCACTGTATATATATACGATCCGGAAAGTTAATAACATTATAATAATAATCCCGAGATAGTGCAGTTCTTATTCAGGCACACCCGCAAAGATGATGAGCTGCATGCACTTACTTAAATACATACCAGTCCTCGTGACAATCTTCTCGCGGTACCGGAAATCGAACCGGGCCCCCAAAGACGGCAGCTAATAGTCCTAACCGTTACGCTAGGGAGGCGGACAATATTGTCAATCTACCATCAATGATCTGCCCGGGTTGCGAATTCCCTATCAATTGTTTAGCTACCGTTTTCAAAAACGTTTGCAAAGAAACAAAGAAGTGCATTTTTAAGAAAAAATTAATAAATAGGTTGAACGCTCCTGCGCACGAAAATATAAATGGCTTCCTCAATGAACAAAATATATAAATATTGTGTACTTCTGCTCTATGTACTGCATTCTTTGAAATGACCACTCATATTTATTCTAGGATTATTCTTTGACGTCCGCCTCTGTGGTGTAGTGGTTAGTGTGATTAGTTGCCACACCCGGAGGCCCGGGTTCGATTCCCGACTCTGTCAGGAACTTTGAAATACGAGGGCTGGGATGGTATCCACTCAGCCTCGGGAGGTCAGCTGAGTAGAGGTGTTTCGATTTCCAGCTCAATCATCCTCAGAGTGGTTTTCCGCGGTTTCCCACTTCTCCTCCAGGCAAATGCCGGGATGGTACCTAACATAAGGCCACGGCTGCTTCTTTCCCTCTACCTTGTCTATCCCTTCCGATATTCCCATCTCACACAAAGCCCCTGTTCAGCATAGCAGGTGACTACGCCCGGGCGAATAATTGGTCATCCTCCCCAGTTGTATTCCCGATCCGAATTCTCATGGTCCAGGACACTGCCCTTGAGGCAGTAGAGGTGGGATCCATCTCTGAGTCCGAGGGAAAAACCAAATCTGCAGGGTAAACGGATTAAGAAGGAAAGGTTATTCTTTGACTGACTGTAACTGTATTCATTGCTCAGTGACTGGTGGTTAATACAGGATGGCCGGCCGCTGGACAACACTGTAATATATAGGGTGCTCGGAAATACCGTGAACCCGGCGTATGAGGGTTGCTGAATCTGCGCTTGGTTTTGACGGGCTTCAGAGCATCAATCGAAGAAGGCTTGCGTTACAATGTAAATCTAAGTCCACTGTACGCCTTCTGAGGGAACATTTCGGTAAATAACCGATTGCCTAGCAGTAAGTGATGCTTTGAGCAAGTCGGCCGTGCGGTTAGGGCTGCTCACCTGTGAACTTGCATTCGGGAGCTAGTGGGTCGTACCCCACTGTCGGCAACCCTGAAGATGGTTTTCCGTGGTTTCTCATTTTCACACAAGGCAAATACTGGGGCTGTACTTTAATTGAATCGATTATTTCGGAACCCAGTCAAGCGCCAAATTTGTCATTTTTGCGAAAATAAAAAAATCTGCAGCATCAGACAAAATATTATGGTAGGCGTTGTAATATTTTAGCTTGAAAATAGCCTATTATATCTTTTAATACTTTCTATCTATGGAAAAATATGTTAAGCTAATTAACTTTGCTTAACTGAAATGAACGAGTGTTGCAAACATATTTTTATGAGATAATTCTTGAATTTTGGAAGTATTTCTTCATAAAACCCACATTTGTCCACCTCTATGATGTAGTGCTTAGCGTGATTAGCTGCAAGCCCCGTAGGTCCGGGTTCGATTCCCGGCTCTGCCACGAAATTTGAAAAGTGGCACGAGGGCTGGAACGGAGTCCACTCAGGCTCGGGAGGTCAACTGAGTAGAGGTGGGTTCGATTCCTACCTCAGCATCCTGGAAGTAGTTTTCCGTGGTTTTCCACTTCTCCTGCAGAAAATGCTGGGATGGTACCTAATTTAAGGTCACGGCGACTTCCTTCCCTCTTCCTTGTCTATTACTTCCAACGAATCTTCCTTTCCACCCGCACGGCCCCTGTTCAGCATAGCAGGTGATGCCACCTGGGCGAGGTACTGGTCCTCATCGCAATTGTATCCCCCGACCCGATGTCTGACGCTCCAGGACACTGCTCTTGAGGCGGTAGAGGTGGGATCCCTCGCTGAGTCCGAGGGAAATATCAACCCTGGAGGGTAAACAGAATAAGAAAGAAGAAGGAAAGAAACCATATTTGTGGAAATAGGAAACATTTAATAGGTTGAGACTACATTGCCGATACAAATACAATATTGTTAAAAGGATGAAATCTGCAATGCCTGTTCATCACGACAGGAGGTAATCAATCCTCACAACCAAACACCACAGCACATTCTGTCTTTGTAGTTGGCCATTGTACTGTAAAATGCTGTCATAAAAGTGTTCATATCCCATCAGGCAAGGATTTATGGCATTTAGGACACGTACCTTTTTGATATTGATGGGCACTTAAAACAAACAATAACAAAGAACAATGTAGGTCTCAGATCAGGCAATTCCTTACGAGAGTAAGAAATACGTATAATCTTTTACCCTCGCATTCCGAATAATGTTACGTGTGTGAGTTTGTATGTCTACCATTCCTCGTTTCTTTTAGACACAGGTTCGTCTTCTGAACTTTCAGACATATCACTATGATTATAAAAAAAAAACACTGCACCAAACAAAATAAACACTTTTCCAATCAGCTATTCACAAAATTACAAACATGCGATTCCAGAAACACAACAATGGCAATAAAAACAAATATCAATATCTGGATGCCTTTTTAATAACATATTCTGACATTAAATTTTCTCACTTTCTGCCCTTGACTGCTCTTCTAAAATAATCGATTCACTTAAGACCACGACCAGTTACTTTCCTATCCCGTCGTCGGCATAAATTAGCATCAAACATAAACACAGCGTCTGTTTTAGTCGCTGCCACCGTAGGGTACTTGATTCTATCATGTTCAAATCCCTGCTTTGGTGGGGATTTTTCTTCAATTGGTGCTCTCAAGCTCGTCTTAAGCCACCTGCAGATTTGGCAACACCGCCTCGCAAAGCCCATCTGAATTCACCCGCGAAGCGACCTGATTGACTAACTTCACAACGCCGCAAGATATTAAATAATTGTTTTTTGGAAATTATTTATCAGTAGAAGCCTCCGTAGCTCAGGCAGCAGCGCGCAAGTCTCTCATCACTGCGTTCCGTGGTTCAACCCCCAGCCACTCCATGTGAGATTTGTGCTGAACAAAGCGGAAGATGGACAAGTTCTTTTTCCCTGTATTCCGATTCTCCTTGTTGTCCGACTCCTTGGATGAATGGTCAACGTTGAAGCCTTCGGTTCAGACAGTCCCGGGTTCGATTCCAGTCCGGGCCGGGGATTTTAATCGCCTCCGAATAATTCTTCTGGCCCGGGGACTGGGTGTTTGTGTTTGTCCCAACACTTTCCTCTTCATATTCACACACAGTTCTGCACTACCAACCACCACAGAAACACGCAATAGTGATTACCATCCCTCCATATAAGGGTTGGCGTCAGGAAGGGCATCGGGCCGTAAAACATAGCCAAATCCACATGTGCGACGCAGCTCACACCCACGACCCTACAGGCGTGGGAAAAGCGGTACGAAAATGAAGAAGTAAAAAGGACTCCGATTTTCCCTGTCATCTTTCATCCCTGCAACTCTCTCCAACATCATCCCATTTCATCTGTCAGTCATTAATGATTGCTCCAGAGGAGTGCGACAGGCTTCGGCAGCCGGCACAATTCCTATCCTCGCCGCTAGACGGGGCTTTCATTCATTCCAATCCTGACCTGGCTGGAAATGAAAGCAGACTGTAGACCATATATACCTTGTTCACGTTGTTTCGGAACACCCTGTACATTACAGTGTTTCCAAGCTTCCGGCCACCCTGTATTAAGCACCACTCACAGAGCAATTACTAGTTGAATCCCGCAGCCCGTGAAAGTCTTTGAGAAGAAAACACTATCTTCTCGAGATATACTCCAAGGTACAGTAATCGATGATGAAATTCATGCGCCTCATTGTACTGCCTTCAGTCTGCCTGATAGAATTCTATTCCTTTCAAATGAAACATGGCCACATAATTACTATCGCTGGAATAACAAATGAAAGATGAAGAGAGAGAGAGAGAAGAAGATAAAAGAAGAAAAGGCTATTTCCGACGTGCTCAATAATTGAAGGAAAGGAGATGGAGAATAAGAAGCATTCTCCTCCATCAATAACTCAGAGAGAAATTAACGGAATTCATAATGGACTGATTGGTGCCGCTACACGGAATCATTACTCGCGGTTATTCCATTACGACGCCGTTAGCACTACAGTGTGGTTCACAATTGAGGTTCAGTTTTCTCGCCATCTATCGGAGGGGTTCTGTCACAGACTCGCTAGGTTTACTGCGAACCTTCAAAGGGGGAGATTCTGGAGATGGAAATGAATATTTCAGTCATTTTTCTGAAAACATGTGATTCTGTAGAATTTTATTCAAGGTACCGTTGTATGGGGATAATAATGGACAAATGTTTAACCTTAAAACGGAGGAAATCCTGCAGTTAAATGACATCAACAGCCTCCGTGGCTCAGACGGCAGTGCGTCGACCTCTCCCCGCTGGATTCCGGTGGTGGACAAAGCGGAGGTGGGACGGGATTTTTTCCGGGTACTCCAGTTTTCCCTGTCATATTTCATTCCAGCAACACTCTCCAATATCATTTCATTTCATCTGTCAGTCATTAATCATTGTCCCTGAGGAGTGCGACAGGCTTCGGCAGCCGGAATAATTCCTATCCTCGTCGCTAGATGGAGTCGAATGACTGGAAACACTCTGTGGATTTTCTTGCACTGTCCGTACATGCAAATGATTCCGATCATACCCATCTTATGCACCAATAGATCGCTGAAAGAATTATAATCGTTGTTGTAGTTGTTTGAGTACTCAGTCCACAGACTGGTTTCATGCAGTTCTCCATGTCATCCTATCCTGTGCTAATCTTTTCCTGTCTACGTACCTACTACAGCCTGGATCTCCTCTAATCTGTTTGTCATATTCATACCTTGGTCTTCTCCTACCGTTATTACCACCTACGCGTTGCTCAAAAACCAACTGAACAAGTCCAGGGTGCCTACAGATTTTTCCTATCATTCTATCCCTTCTTCTGGTCAAATATATCCAAATCGATCTCCTCTCACCAATTCGATTGAGTTTCACTTCATTCGTGATTCGATCTACCCATCGCACATTCGGCATTCTTCTGTAACACCGCATAAAGAGTTTCTCTTGTCTTTCTTTCTGAGCTAGTTATCGTCCATGTTTCACTTCCATACAATACCGCGCTCCAGACGAAAGTCTTCAAATACATCTTTCTAATTCGCATATCTTTGTTCGAATGAAGCAAATTTCCTTTCTTAAGAAAGGCTTTCCGTGCTTGTGCTAGTCTGAATTGTATGTCCTCCTTACTTCTGCCACCCTTAGTTATTTTACTAACCAAGCAAAAATATTTAACTACTTCCTTTTGGACTTGGGGCTGCCTGGCCGAGGCTGTAAAGGCGTGTTCGATTCGCCCGGTAGGACGTGGGTTTGAATCCCCGTCAGGAAGTCGTAAAATTTAAGAAACGAGATTTCTACTTCCGGAGGTGCATATGGCCCTGAGGTTCACTCAGCCTACACCATAAATGAGTACCAGGTTAATTCCTGGGGGCAAAGGCGGCCGGGCGTAGAGCTAACCACTCCACCCCATCACGTGCCAAGGTTACGAATGGTGGAAGCCTCTACCTTCCACCCCTCCAAGGGCCTTCATGGCCTGTACGGAGATGACTTGACCTTCCTTTTGGACTTCATCTCTTCTTCTTCTTTTCGTGGGTGCTAACTGTGTCGCACATGTGGATTTCGCCCTGTTTTACGACCGGATGCCCTTCCTGACGCCAACGCTATATACAGGTATGTAATCACTATTGCGTGTTTCTGTGGTGGTTGGTAGTGTAGTGTGCTGTGAGAATCTGAAGAGGAAAGTGCTGGGACAAACACTCAGCCTCCGGGCCAGAAGAATTAATCAGGGGTGATTAAAATCCCCGATCCGGTCGGGAATCGAATCCGGTACCCTCCGAACGGAAGGCTTCAACGCTGACCATTCAGCCAATGATACCTTGTAGACTTCATCTGTTAATCTAATATTCCCTGCATCACCAGGCTTCGTTGGACTTATTTATTTTCATCTCGTACTTCTTCGCCAAGATTGTCTCCACACCATAACAGACCTTCTGCAGACTCAGATAAAATAACGATATCGGCAAATCTCAGAATTTTGATTTTCTCTCCTTGGATTGTGATTCCGTTTACAAAATTCCTCAGTGTTTTCCTTTACCACCTGTCCTAGTTCGTGAACCATGGGCAACGGCTGAGTGACCTAGTAAGTGGTCCTGAGAGTCGGGATACCAGTTGCTATGGAATGGGAGTGGACATCTCGGACATATCGTCCCTACTCTGGCAAACTAGCGAATCTGCAAATTGTCAAAAGGTTAGAGGAGCTGAAAGAAGTTGTGATTACTCATGTCAAATCAATTTTTATATTTAATGATTGGTTTTATGTGTTAGGCATACAGAACGAGTTGCAGATGTGAGACTTTGTCAGAAGGTAGACAATATATAACCAATAAAATCTACACCAAAACTTCAGAAGTAGAGATTCCCTAGTTTGTCACTTTCGCTAGTTTGCCAGAGTGGGGACGATATTCTGAGTCGTGGCCCTCCTTGTGCTCAGGCGGCTAGGACTATACAATTCACCGGTGGTCCATAACCCGTTAGAGGAGAGATCCTCACTTGGACTATGTGCAAGTAGGGCAGCATCCTGCTTCATGAATTTACCGAGCTCAAAACACTTTAAGCAAGCCTCGGACCTATGGGAGTAATGGAGCCCCACTCCCATTTGACAGGCGAGGGACTCCTTGGAAACAACTTGGCGAACGAAATGGAATTCGATGGGGGGCTATCAATATTAATGGGGCTTATGGAAGAAAGAAGGTAGAACTGGCTGAGTCAGCAAAGAGGATGCATCTGGATGTGCTAGGAGTAAGTGATATTAGGGTAAGGGGAGATAAAGAAGAGATAGGAGATTATAAAGTGTACTTGACGGGTGTTAGAAAGGGAAGGGCAGAGTCTGGGGTAGGGCTCTTTATCAGGAATACCATTGCACGCAACATAGTTTCTGTTAGGCACGTAAATGAGCGAATGATGTGGGTAGATTTGTCAGTGGGAGGAATTAGGACAAGAACTGTCTCCGTGTATTCAACTTGTGAGGGTGCAGATGAGGATGAAGTTGACAAGTTTTATGAAGCATTGAGTGACATCGTGGTCAGGGTCAACAGCAAGGATAGAATAGTGCTAATGGGCGATTTCAATGCGAGAGTTGGGAATAGAACTGAAGGATACGAAAGGGTGATTGGTAAATGTGGGGAAGATATGGAAGCTAATGGGAATGGGAAGCGTTTGCTGGACTTCTGTGCTAGTATGGGTTTAGCTGTTACGAATACATTCTTCAAGCATAAGGCTATCCACCGCTACACATGGGAGGCTAGGGGTACCAGATCCATAATAGACTATATATTAACAGACTTCGAATTCAGGAAATCTGTTAGGAATGTACGAGTTTTCCGGGGATTTTTCGATGATACAGACCACTATCTGATCTGTAGTGAACTAAGTATCTCTAGGCCTAAGTTAGAGAAAGTGAAATCTGTCTGCAAACGAATAAGGGTAGAAAATCTCCAGGACGAGGAAATTAGACGACGGAAGTACATGGATATGATCAGTGAGAAGTTTCGAACAGTAGATAGTAAGCAGGTTCAGGATATAGAAAGTGAATGGGTGGCATACAGGGATTCTGTAGTAGAAACAGCAAGGGAATGCCTAGGAACAACTGTGTGTAAAGATGGGAAAAGGCGAACATCTTGGTGGAATGATGAAGTGAGAGCAGCTTGTAAACGTAAAAAGAAGGCTTATCAGAAATGGCTCCAAACAAGGGCCGAGGCAGACAGGGAGTTGTATGTAGATGAAAGAAACGGAGCGAAACAAATAGTTGTTGAATCCAAAAAGAAGTCATGGGAAGATTTTGGTAACAACCTGGAAAGGCTAGGTCAAGCAGCAGGGAAACCTTTCTGGACAATAATAAAGAATCTTAGGTTGGGAGAGAAAAAGGAAATGAACAGTGTTTTGAGTAATTCAGGTGAACTCATAATAGATGCCAGGGAATCACTGGAGAGGTGGAGGGAATATTTTGAACATCTTCTCAATGTAAAAGGAAATCATCATGGTGGTGATGCAAACAGCCAAGCTCATGGGGAGGAGGAAAACGTTGTTGGTGAAATTATGCTTGAGGAAGTGGAAAGGATAATAAATAAACTCCATTGTCATAAGGCAGCAGGAATAGATGAAATTAGACCTGAAATGGTGAAGTACAGTGGGAAGGCAGGGATGAAATGGCTTCATAGAGTAGTAAAATTAGCGTGGAGTGTTGGTAAGGTACCTTCAGATTGGACAAAAGCAGTAATTGCACCTATCTATAAGCAAGGGAACAGGAAGGATTGCAACAACTATCGAGGTATCTCATTGATTAGTATACCAGGCAAAGTATTCATTGGCATCCTGGAAGGGAGGGTGCGATCAGTCGTTGAGAGGAAGTTGGATGAAAACCAGTGTGGTTTCAGACCACAGAGAGGCTGTCAGGATCAGATTTTCAGTATGCACCAGATAATTGAAAAATGCTACGAGAGGAATAGGCAGTTGTGTTTATGTTTTGTAGATCTAGAGAAAGCATATGACAGGGTACCGAGGGAAAAGATGTTCGCCATACTGGGGGACTATGGAATTAAAGGTAGATTATTAAAATCAATCAAAGGCATTTATGTTGACAATTGGGCTTCAGTGAGAATTGGTGGTAGAATGAGTTCTTGGTTCAGGGTACTTACAGGAGTTAGACAAGGCTGTAATATTTCACCTTTGCTGTTCGTAGTTTACATGGATCATCTGCTGAAAGGTATAAAATGGCAGGGAGGGATTCAGTTAGGTGGAAATGTAGTAAGCAGTTTGGCCTATGCTGACGACTTGGTCTTAATGGCAGACTGTGCCGAAAGCCTGCAGTCTAATATCTTGGAACTTGAAAATAGGTGCAATGAGTATGGTATGAACATTAGCCTCTCGAAGACTAAATTGATGTCAGTAGGTAAGAAATTCAACAGAATCGAATGTCAGATTGGTGATACAAAGCTAGAACAGGTCGATAATTTCAAGTATTTAGGTTGTGTGTTCTCCCAGGATGGTAATATAGTAAGAGAGATTGAATCAAGGTGTAGTAAAGCAAATGCAGCGAGCTCGCAGTTGCGATCAGCAGTATTCTGTAAGAAGGAAGTCAGCTCCCAGACGAAACTATCTTTACATCGGTCTGTTTTCAGACCAACTTTGCTTTACGGGAGCGAAAGCTGGGTGGACTCAGGATATCTTATTCATAAATTAGAAGTAACAGACATGAAAGTAGCGAGAATGATTGCTGGTACAAACAGGTGGGAACAATGGCAGGAGGGTACTCGGAATGAGGAGATAAAGGCTAATTTAGGAATGAACTCGATGGATGAAGCTGTACGCATAAACCGGCTTCGGTCGTGGGGTCATGTGAGGCGAATGGAGGAGGATAGGTTACCTAGGAGAATAATGGACTCTGTTATGGAGGGTAAGAGAAGTAGAGGGAGACCAAGACGACGATGGTTAGACTCGGTTTCTAACGATTTAAAGATAAGAGGTATAGAACTAAATGAGGCCACAACACTAGTTGCAAATCGAGGATTGTGGCGACGTTTAGTAAATTCTCAGAGGCTTGCAGACTGAACGCTGAAAGGCATAACAGTCTATAATGATAATGTATGTATGTATGTATGTATGTATGTATGTATGTATGTATGTATGTAGGGACAGTTACATCCTGAATTACCAAAAGAAATATTCATTCTTTTAAATACAATAAATCTCTGAATGTAAGTTGCCTAAAAATCAATACACAGTCTTTTTTGACGATGTGTTTTCTATTAAATACCGAAATTTCAATAACATTGCAATAATAATAGTATGCCTTTGCTGGCAGGACCTAGTGGTTACAATGCACTATGTCTTCTGGTATGGGCTAGAGCAATTTTGTTACTTTCATTGATCTGTCTCTGTCTTATCCTTGGCTTTGACAATGTGAAAGTGACTGAGGTATGAGCGATGTTAGTAATACCATTCCTTTGCAGCCAGTCCCTGCTATGAATGGTGTGAAAATGTTGCTCATAGGGTCGGTTGGTGCATTCATTTCAGTGGGCTTGGCAGACTGATTGTAATTGCAACTTCTGGCTCGGTGAAGAAAGCAACGGGAAACTACCTCACTCCTCATTTCCCTAGTAAGCCTCTTCAGTGACGCCTAGGCCATCTAAGACAGCTGATGGCAGAGCTGTTGAGGATCCAACCAGCCTTAGGGCTGAAGACTGAACATACATACAATAATAATAGTATGATAATGGTGTATGGCCTCCTCCGGAGAGCCTTGGTGCAGGTCTTTAGCTAGTAGACGGCCTATAGGTGACCTGCATGTCTGACAGGATGGGGTCCTACCTAAGGCGTTTTGTAATGTTGAAGACATCATATACACCCAGCCACGAGCCAGATAAATTAAACAGTTAAGCTTAAAAATCCCCGAACAGTCCGTGAATCGAACCCGAAACCCTTTAGACGAAAGGCAAGCATGCTAAAATCTTTACAATAGGACTTGAGTAGAAAAAACGACTTTGGAATTTTCAAAAACTTATGTGTAAAATAATGTCTCCAGTAGTTCTTGGGGAAATCTTTTCTGTTTGAACAGTTCTCTAAATATGTCGTGAAAACCCATACATTAGATAAAACGATCTGTTTATCACCAGTATATCCCCTTAGGAGCTTCTCTCGATAGGCTGTTGACAGGCAGTTCAGTCATTTAATGGCAGCCTGGCAGAAGTCAATAGCTGTATCATAGAATAGGCAACAAATCACGTTCCAGACTCAGTAAGTTATAAACCGTATTTCACATTTTGAATCACAGCGGTGAGGAGTACGTCCGTTACGAGGTCATAAATATTTCTCTTAGTCGTCAGTTAAGTGCACCTCCTTGAGCTAGGATTACTGCAGATTCTCGTCACATATTATTTATGCTGCTGTTACTGACACTAAATAAAGTATGAGATACTTAGCGGCAGAAATTGTAATCGTCTCAAGGCAAATTGTTAATCATCCTTCCGTTATTACTGTAAAGTCCTAAAGCGGATCCTTGTCTTGAATATTCTCGAAGTCCTCCGTTATTTCCTTCATTCGCGAAAGCGTTTTTCACAATTTTGCGAAGTTTTTCTTAAGTGTTTCATGTGGACTCGTATCGAATAGCATGTTCCTGCCAGGCATGAAATCACTCGCCGGTTCTTTATCGCTTTCCTGGCCAAATTATTTAAGAAATGAACGTTTGCAAATCAAACATGTGTTTGTAGTGATGGAATGTCAAGAAATGAGAGACTATATTTTTTTCATACATTAGAACTGTGAAAAAAAAAATTGTGGGAACTATATATCCCAATGGCTGTCAGTATGCCTAAGTGACACAAATGTGGGAACTATACTTCCCAATAACCAACCGCTAGCACACACAAATCAGGACATAGAATGTGAATGTATGCATTCATCTTGTACCACACAGAAGTATAAATAATTTACACTGAACACAGCTGTAATTATCATTTCAGGTAAAATAAGGGGTCTACAAAGTGAAAGCCAAACGAATAATATATCCACAATTATATATTGAAAATGTAATCTGAACTCATTAATTTGCCATGAAACAAGCTACTAATATATTATATTTTACTTTTCATGGATTTTCTGTAACTCAGTAACATAATAAAATGAAATAAAATAAAATAAAAAAAGAATTCTGGAGATGAATAATAATGGCAA
The DNA here is from genome assembly GCF_040414725.1 of Anabrus simplex. NCBI lineage: Eukaryota > Metazoa > Arthropoda > Insecta > Orthoptera > Tettigoniidae > Anabrus > Anabrus simplex. The sequence continues at coordinate 68,606,671 of NC_090278.1, read as the reverse complement.
GATGAAGAACTTGTGTTCCACCTTTACGTAAATCCTATTTATTTACCCGTACTGAGACAAAAACTATGCACAATCTATGTCTGAAGCACTACTAAATAATTTATAACGTATATAGCTTAGAATTACTAAGATCCATCTTTCTGGTGCAGAAAACCACTTCACTGCACGCTCCTGGCAGCCATTATACTACACATATGTGAACAAACACGTCCACCAACTTAGAAACTGCAAGTATGTCAGAGAATAATTTTTTTAGATTTTCTGAAGTCCACACCAGATAGCAGCACAAATCAAATGTGGTAAACAGGTTACCCAATGGCCCAGTAGCGGAAAAACGTTAGTGGGAATTATATCACCCACTGGCCAGGAAAGGGTTATATCAATATTCTTCTTCCAAGGACTTCGATGTTTTTTTTTTCAGTTTAAACATTTTTCCAGATATTACGAATATCTTAAGGCGTTTAATTCCTATTCTGTTTAGTATCTCAGTTTCGGGGCAAAATAAGCACGATAAGCATACTAATTTCAAAACGGAAACTGACATAATTAGTTGTTCATGGCTTGTACTAAGAAAAACAGAAACAGTTGCACCACCTTGTGCTATTCCATCAATTTACTTCTGTGGTTCATATTATGTGCTAATTTATCCACTGTGGAAACTTTTTAGAAATGCTAATTTATTACGTCATTCCTTGTCATTTTGTAAAATTATACGTCATTATTTGGTCATTTTGTAGAATTTATTAGACCATTTTATACTTTTTGAATCATTTTCTTACATGTTTAAGGATTTTGAAGCATTTACGCGTGTGGTATTAGACATTATCACTACTTTAAATGGGGATTATTATGATACTTGATAATATTTACAACCCTTTGTCAATCTGGCGACTAAAGAAACTTTGTTCATCACTTACGTCTTGGAAATGTTCACATTCCAGGAGAGACACTCCCAATTGCAGAAGTCTTCCTCAGGAACAGTCGAGATTTTCTTGTGAAGATGCAGAGCAAAGTTGTCTGTGAAACGTAAAGAATTTCACTTCGTTTTATTGACATGCCAAAAGACCAAAAGCTTATTATAATGTCTGTGACATACATAGACACGCATGGCCTCCCAGATCTCCAGACCTCACTCCTTACTACTTCTTCCTGTGGGGATACGTCAAGGACAATTCCTGGCCCTGATCATCATTATACCACGAATTTTTATCCCCCTGTGGGTGGCAGTAGTAGTATTAGTAGTAGTAGTAGTAGTAGTAGTAGCAGTAGAATGTCATCCATGGTATCCCCTGCCTGTTGAAAAAGGCGACTTAAAGGAAGCCAAGGGACTATCAAATTGGTAGCGTAGGTTGGCGACCACGGAGTCCTTATCTGAATACTAGTATTGTACCCACCTACGTGTGGCAGGCTCCATCACTTTTATGTATCCTATCCGACCTTTCTTGGGCAACTCTTGCCCTTTTCTGACCACGACGGCCTCCTCTACTTCTCCTCGATTTGCCGCACATGACGCCACCACCGAACTTGGGAGCGTGGGTTGGCGATCACGGGGCCTTTAGCTGAGTCCTGGCATTGCTTCCATTTACTTGTGCCTGGCTCTTCCTTTCATGTGTCTTATCCAAACTCCCTTGGTAAACTCTTGTTTTCTCCAGACCCCGACAGTATTAGAGCATTCATTACATGCCATTCATGGCCCGTATATTCCTTTGGCCGGTATTTCCATTTTTCGAAGTGTCGGATCTCTTCCATTTTTTTCCCTCTGATTAATGTTATTACAGGATCGTCTAGTTGTACTTCCTTTCAAAACAATAATCACCACCACCGCCTCGGATGTTTAGGCAGTGATAGGTTACAAAGCAAACTAATTTGGTTGTTTGGAAGCGTCATCCTACCCGGTTTTCTATACTGTAGCGAGGGTAACATACATTCTAGGGGTTCTGACGATCGTACCCCTAATGTTTATTCAAAACCCATAGCATAACGGTTGTGCAGTATAGCATATACTTGCACCTCATTGCAGTAAGTTTGCATTTTAAGCTACTACTGCCTAAAAATCCAGGCTCATCATCATCATCATCATCATCATCATCATCATCAGACAATTCTTTAAAAATGATGTGAGTTCTTAAAGACGTACGTTCAACTTATTATTCACAATTTCTTTCCAGTTGAAAAGGTTTGGGGCATTTTGTTTTGCCATTTAACTCCAGCAATCTCCCAAATATATTTAGGTCATCGGTCAAGTGCTCTTCTTCTTGATCTCAATTGCTCTGCAGTGATCTTTCATTGATTTTTAAAACCACAAAATCCGAATGAACTGATAACTGAAACCTCATTTAGTGCTATTTATTTTTATTCCCTCTTATCGAACAACTTTCGCGATAGAACGAACGGGGAGAAATACGCTTAGACTACATTGCATATAGCGATGTACTCTTCTGATTTTGTATTACATAGCATCGGGAGATATGAAAGTTCCGCGATGGTATGGAAATAGAATGACATAAATAAGCAGCAGAAGGTGATAGAAATGGCGAGGAAGCACAAAGATTAGCATACGATTGGAGTACACAGGTCGCCAAGGGAGTGGCATATTCTATAGAGGAAAAGAATTTTGCTTAAAAGTTCTCGAATGTTTTAGAACTTAATTTTATATAAGTTAGTTTGTATTTCATCATTGAGATAAACTTTTTCAATAATTACATTGAACTGGGCCTGGATGTGAAATCTGCATCTTTTAAGGCACAGCTTGTAGATTTATATCTAAAGTCGGTTTTACACTCTCCAAAAATGTCGATTAAGAAACCTTGGATAAAACAAAACTTGAAATTGTTGATACAGAAAGTTGGATGAAAATAATCTTGGATCATTCTTGAATGAGTCTCTCTATGTTGCTACATTAGATCAAAGACTTCATTGAACAGGTATAAGTAATCCAAACCAAAGCGCGTGGCGAAACAGTCCCGGAGGGGCAGCGAGAGCTGCTCAGACCAAAGGTCTGCAGGTTACAAGGTGTTGAGTGGTCAGCACGACGAATCATCTCGGCCATTATTCTTGGCTTTTTTGGCTGGGCCGCTATCTTACAATGAGATAGCTCCTCAGTTGCAAAAACCTAGTAGGCTGAGTGGACCTCGAACCAGCCCTCAGATCAAGGTAAAAATCTCTGACCTGGCCGGGTAAGAGGCGGACACCCTACCTATACACCGCGGGTCTGGCACAAGTATATGTAACAGAGCTGACACTCATTTTGTTCTTTATTTTTTAATTTTTTAGATTATGCTTTACGTCGCACATGGCGACGATGGGGTAGGAAAGGCCCAGAAGTGGGGAAAAGCAGTCGTGGTACATCCCCAGAATTTACCCAGTGTGAAAATGTGAAAGCACGGAAAACGATCTTCTGGACTCCATGCAGTGCGATTCGAACGCACTATCTCCTGGGACAAGCTCAACGCTGTGCGCCCTTAACTGCACGGCCAACTCTAAACTACAGGTGTAAAATTATACGGGAAGCTGAGGATATATGTAAACAATCCTGACAGTTTCAACAGGGATACTGGCAGTTAATTAATACGTGGTTGTCAGACATTAAATATTTACGTACCGGTAGGCGTAGTTGTTAGTGTGATTAGCTGCCATCCCCGCAGGCCCGGGTTCGAAACCCGGCTCTGCCACGAAATTTGAAAAGTGGTAGAAGAGCTGGAACGGGTTCTAATCAGACTCGGGAGGTTAGAGAAACGTTCAATTCCCACCTCAACATCCTCGGAGTGGTTTTCCGTGGTTTCGTGGTTCCGGGATGGTACCTAAGTTAAGGCCATGGACGCTTCCTCCCCTCTTCCTTGACTATCCCATCCGATATTTCCCTCACCCCCCCACCCATCAATTTCCCTGTTCATCATAGCAGTATGACCACCTTGGCGAGGTATTGTTCCTCCTCCCCAGTTGTATCCCTCTGACCCAAAGTCTCACGCTCCAGGACACTGGCCCTTAGGTGGCAGAGGTGGGAAGAACCATCCCTGAAGAGTAAATAGACTAATAAAGAAAGAAAGAAAGAAAGAAAGAAAGAAAGAAAGAAAGAAAGAAAGGTAATTCTCTTCGCTGCGCCTTCACTATTGTTATTTCGTTTCGGTGTTTTCAAAATTCGTACTCTCCTCATCAATAGATGTTCACCCCAGGCTCTGTGTCGTACTTTCATAACCTGATTAGATCTATTACTGTAGAAGTCTTACTTCTTTACATTCTCCTGTCTTCAACCTCTTTGCAGTACGTCCTTCTTTCCACACCCTTCCCTCCCCGAGCACCAACTCGTACTCAGTTTTCTTTTACACACTTTTCCTTCCATTCTTTTATATGCTCATCAGTGTCCGCACAACTTTATTTTTATTTTTCATTTCATTGTATGTTTATTTATTTCTTCTATCACATTCCTCCCGGATTCATCTTATGACCTTGTTGTTTACTTAACAACGCACATACGATTGAAGAAGGAACATCTTAATTGGAGCTAAGATAGTGTCGTCAACCTCCGCTCGGAAAGCTAGCGTACAGTGAGCCATCTGGTGGCGAAAGAGAGTACCACTTACTATAGGCCACGGCCAACTTGATGCTTCGCTCTAGCTAGCTCCTGCTAGTGCACCGAGAGATCCAGTCGGCCGTGTATAGACCAACGGTAAAGCATTCTTTAATTCAAACCTTCATTATTAGAAAAGTCTTGCTCGTAAAAAGACGAGATTTTATTCTGAAGACGGGGAGAAACTTTCTCAGCGAAACGTAAAGAATTTCACGGCAGAAGCCTAGAATCTTATTACTATGTCTTGAGTGGAAACTCATTTTAACTGCTTATATTATTATATTTGTATTTGTATTTTATATAATGAATCTCAGTGTTATGATTACAAACATGGTATAGTATATCTACGCAACTTACATGTAAACTTATCACTTTAGTGGCTGTTGCGGACAATATTTTATTTGATACTACGGTGTATTTACATATTTTACTGAAAAATAATTAAAAGAAACCAAGCACCAAGTCAACATTTAGTAGTATGGTTGTATTGCTTGTTGTCACTCTTATTTTCCTTAAATTGTTGGCTAGCAACATGACTCTAAAAAAATGAGTCGTTAGTAACGACTTTATCATTTCACCAAGGCATGAATGAGTCGTTAGTAACCACTCATATTACTTGGAGGGTTAAGGTAACCATTTGTTAAATTGCATGAGGATTTGCTTAGGTTATAATACTAGTACATACAATGTTTCTTCCTCAAGTGTTTGAGTTCCGTTGCTCTAGGTTGAGACCACTCATTCACTTATTCATCCAGTCATTCATTTATTCACTCATTCATTCAATAACAAGTGCTCTCTCTCTCCCCAGTTGGTGGGTATCTGTGACTGGGAGCGAGTGACTTTTTTCTCGCATCAATTCAGCTCATTCATACATTAAGTTAATTCATAATGTCTTATCGTCAACTAAGGATAAATTTGATAAGACTCGTAACATAAATAAATACTCGCAGTAATACGACTTAATAATCGTAAGATACATGTCGCCCTAGACTATAAAACACTGTTAACATCTAGGACAAAAATTAGTAGAATTAAAAAACCACAATTTACAGATTGGATGTAAATTGTGATTTGACACAATTGTAATTATTAATGTAGTAATAGAAAAAATAATCATAACAAAGAAATCAGGCATTAACAAAAATAATTTGGATTACTCTCTCCGGAACTAGTTGATGGGGGAGTATTCTATTCTACTTACTTTAAATTAAAAGAATTTATTTATAAAAAATTTTGATTCGTCACGATGAATCCATTGCCGTTTTTTTCTTTCCTAGCACGTGTCTTGCTATGGAAGATATAAGAGCTGTGTACATGTATGTAATGGTTAATCTCAGGAACTGAGAAATGAAAATGACAATCCACAGCCTGTTTCCAGTCATTCGACCGGGTCAGGAATTATGCTGGCTGCTGAAGCCTGTCGAACTCCTCTGGGGCAATGATTAATGAATGGCAGATGAAATGAAATGAAATGAAATTGGAGAGTGTTGCTGGAATGAAATATGAGAGAGAAAACCGAAGTACCTGGAGAAAAACCTGTCCCGCTACTGCTTTCTCCAGCACAAATCTCAGGAACTACTGGACTGATCCTAAACATTATTTTACTAATGTAAATTTTCATTATCTCGAGGGGCATGGCCTGTATTTTATTTTCAAAACAATTCTAGGGGTGTTCGGGGGGGGGGGAGATATAAATATAAGAGGCTAATATGTGCGAAGTATCGAATTTGTCGTACAAGAACGAGACAAAGCTCAATTTAAGCCCCTTGACTCAAAGAACAAAACTAGGTAAGCCCTACGTGCACGAAAACCACGTTTTAAGGCCCTAAAACCAACCTTTATGGAGATATTGGCACGACACTACCCCTGCTCTAGGAATCGGATAAAGAAATGGACTGTCGTAACTATGGCAACGTCAGCTCCAAGATTCTACAGCAGCGAGATTATATACAATATATCACAAGAACCTAACATGTTACAGACATGAAATTTGGTATTTGGAATCTCCTTTAAAATATATATATATATATTCGTTTACGGCCATTAGAGACCACGTTAGATAACAGTTACATGTTTCTGGAAGCCTTCCTCACAGCCCAGAACTTCAGCATCCTCTCTCTGGCAGCCTGTCTTCTTTCGTCCGTCCACCCACGGTTAAGTTTTGGTTCGTCATGGAATCCCTGAAATCTGTCGATCACTGACCCAAACTTTGTTCGGTTTGAGATGTCTTCCGAATTTAGTCCCACCTGTCTGAGATCCTTTCTCACCTCCCTGAACCATTTGTCCGACACTTTAGGTCTGCTGTCTAGTATTGTAAAATCCTTTTCGTTAGTCTCTTCTCATCCATTCTAAATAAATGCCCATAGAATTTAAGTCTCCGTTTTCTCATGGACTCAGTTAGCCTTTCATTGTCTCGGTAAAGTTCTTCCCTTCCTCGCAGCCTATACTGTCCATCCACAATCTTTGGACCCATTATTTTGCGAAGGATCTTTCTTTCAAATTTCTCAGCTTCTCTCAGTCCCGCTTTTCCTGTCATTTGGAGGCATTCACTAGCATACAGACATTCCGTTTTAATCACTGTAGTGCCTTAGTTTAGTTCGTCTGGAGATGGTTTTCTTCTTGTATATAGGATATGTTCTACGAAAAGCCGCAGCCATTTTCTCCCGTCTGGTGTTGTTTGCTTCTCTTTCATTTGTTTTCAATTGCACTATTTCACCCAAATACTTAAAGCTATCAACTCTTTCTATTTTACCGTGTTCTGTCTTCAGGTACCGAGGGGCTGTTTTGATGTTTAAAAATAAATGAACACACTATTTTTTTGGAAAATCGACTTAAGGGGGGTGAAAAGAATAAGAAAGCGGGAGAATTTTTAAAATGAGTCTTTTCTTCTTCTTCTACCGCTTTTCCCACACCTGTGGGGTCGCAGGTGGAACTGTGTCGCACATGTGGATTGGATTCGGTTTTACGGCTGGATGCTCTTCCTGACGCCAATCCCGTGTGTAGGGATGCAATTACTATTGCGTGTTCCTGTTGTGGTTGGTAATGTGGTGTGTTGAGTGAATATGAAGAGGAGAGTGTTGGGACAAACACAAATACGTTTTCCCCGAGCCAGAATAATAATTAATGATAGTAGGTTCGAATCCCACTATCGGCAGCCCTGAAGATGGTTTTCCGTGGTTTCCCATTTTCACACCAGGCAAATGCTGGGGCTGTACCTTAATTAAGGCCACGGCCGCTTCCTTTCAACTCCTAGGCCTTTCCTATCCCATCGTCGCCATAAGACCTATTTGAGTCGGTGCGACGTAAAGCCCCTAGCAAAAAAAAAAGAATAATTAATCACACGCGATTAAAATCCACGACCAAGCCAGGAATCGAACCCGGAACCCAGCCAAGGAGTGATGCAGTTTTTAAAATGAGTATATCTCATAAACATAACATATTACATACGTGAAAAATGGCATTTGAAATCTCCTTCAGAAATAAACTTTTTTTTTTCGACTTAAAAGAGAACCGTTTTTCACATAGAGTTCTATGTCACATGTTCCAGATTTAACTCCTCCAGTAGCCTGGTCAACTTAGCCCAAAAAGGCAATGCCACAAATAATATAATTTCGTGTGGCTATTTCCGATGAGGGTGGGCGGCATCTGCCATTTGTAGGTAACTGCGTGTTATTGTGGTGGAGGATAGTGTTTTGTGTGGTGTTTGAGTTGCAGGGATGTTGGGGACAGCACAAACACCCACCCCCCTGGCCATTGGAATTAAGCAATTAAGGTTAAAATCCTCGACCCGACCGGGAATCGAACCCGGGATCCTCTGAACCGAAGGCCAGTACGCTGACCGTTCAGCCAACGAGTCGAATGCCACAAATGGGGTTTATAAAGAGGTTCTGGGGTAAATGAAATGCAAATTTTTCGGTGAGTTTTTATACTTTAGGGATTTTCAGATAATGTCTTAGTTCAGTACTGAGGAAGAATTATTTTTTATCAAATTATGAAATCCTCACGAGCGAAGCCGTGGGTAATAGCAAGTGTTATAATAAACACAAAAACAAAACAAAATGTTATTTGAAGCAGCGAACAGACCACTAAGCTACCAGAGTCGTAAACATGGTTCTCTGGTCCTGGATTAATTAAGGTAATGCGAACTTTATGCGATATTTAGCTGTTGAAAATGGATTAAGGTATACATCAGTCAGTTTTGTGATAAATGAAATGGAGTATAGCTTTTAGTGCCGGGAGGTGTCCGTGGATTTCGGCTTGCCAGGTGCAAGTCTTTTTCGATTTAACTGCCGTAGGTGACCTGCGCGTCATGTTGAGGATGAAATGATGATGAAGACGACGGTGGCAGATTACTTGAGCTGGGAATACAGAGACCACATTTTTTGTGTAGATCACTGCAGAATCACAGTGCTGCCATCAGGTGGAAATAAAAATTCAACAAGGCTAAGTTTCACGTTCCTTGATTCACGATCTCTCTCTGACTATCTGTGTTTACTTTACTGTGTAGCGAAGTTCAGCCAATCAGAGACAGTTTGCAATAAAACAGTGTGGAAAAATATTACAGTACGGTAAGGTGGTATTTTCCATACTCTTTTGAGTGCGGGAAGAAGGCAATGGGTGTGAAATAAATATTTTTGTATGTCCATGATTATATATCTACAGCGACATGGCATAAAGAGTCTCCATGGCCCAAGCTGCACCGTGCCAGCCTCTCACCGCTGTGTTCCGTGGTTCAAATCACCGTCACTCCATCTGAGATTTGTGCTGGACAAAGAGAAGGCGGGACAAATTTTCCTCCGAGTACTCCGGTTTTCCCTGTCAACTTTCCAATATTATTTTAGTCCGTCATTAATCATTTACCCAGAGGAGTGCGGCATGCTTCGGCAGCCGGCACAAATCCTATCCTCGCCGCTAGAATGGGGGCTTCATTCATTCCTTTCCTGACTCAGTCAAATGACTTGAAACAGGCTGAGGATTTTTTCACTGACATGCCAAACGTCATGGAAAAAGGGTCGACAGCTTTCTGTCGTTTGTACCGCCACGTCCCATAAAACCTTGACAAGGTTCATATCAAGTGAACTGGAAGGCCACATTATTCATTGAAACACTCCATGACACGGTGCATTATACTTCTGGAATATCTCATCCTCGTAGGGGGTACTTGAAGTCGATAAAGGGATGCAAGTGATCAGCAAGCAGTTCACTGGTCAAATCTGCTCAGGTGGATCAGCGAATATAGCCCATGCCACATGAACACACCCCATAGCATTATGGAGCCTGTATGGTAACTTGTAGACAACTGGAGTTCGTGGATTCATGGAGGCTGCTACATATCCGACCGCTACCAACAGCGACTCATCGGACAAAAGTGCATGTCGCCAGTCCTCCAGGGTTCAATCAGCAACCTCACCCACCCAGGTGAGACGCTGTACCCAATGCCGTATTGTTAACAAGGGTACACTGGTAGTTCTTCCGTTCCCATACCTCATGCATGTGGTGGGGGAGGTAAATCACCATCAGAATTTTGGCCTGTAGTGTGGGAGAGGTGTTGGTAAACAATTTATAATCACTAGATTGCGTACCAAAAGTCTGGATTAAATTCCAAACCTGTCCGCAGTGCTCATATGGAGTGAGGGCATGACGCTGTTAATGGTGATTCGTCCGTCGGCAGCGTTAAGCGTTGAGCAGACCCCTTGGTGCTGTTCGACAGGAGTAGGCTATGAGCCGGCACCGGGTTTCGTCCTCTCCCTCCCTACTATCATATATCACGTCATTAATTTCATCTCATTAACTTATCTGATGAGGTTGACGACAGGAAGGGCTCCCGGTCGTAAAAACTCGCTACGAAGATTCAACTTACTTCATACCCCACCCCGTAGGGAAAGGGGCGAGGGCTGGACATTAGTATTATTTCTTTCTCCGTTAGGGTCTTCTAAGGATCACGTGACAATTTCAATGCTTCATCCTTTGTTGTTCCTTCTTATTCCTTCAGTACTCTTTCAACTTCTCACTATGTATCTAACTTTCCCCTCCTCGGACCATTTTGAGCTTGTTTTCTTTCTCCTTCCCTTACATTGTTTCCTTCCAAATCTTCCTTGAGTTCATGAATCCAGGTTGTATTGATTTCTTGTCCCAAGTATAACCCTGTTGTCATCCATTGTGTATAAATGTCCACAAAATATCAATCACCTCTTCCGTATTGTTTCTGATATGTTTTCTGTGTTACAATATATTTCATCAATATTTCTGTAACACTTAGCGGAGCGATTACTTTCCGTATAGTTTTTTTTAACAAGCTGCTTTACGTCGTATCGACACAGATGGGATTGGAAAGGCCTAGGAGTGAGAAGGAAGCGGCCGTGGCCTTAATTAGGTACAGCCCCAGCATTTGCATGGTGTGAAAAAGGGAAACCACAGAAAACCATCTACAGGGCTGCCGACAGTGGAGTTCGAACCCACTATTTCACAGCTGCGCGCCACTAATGCACGGCCAAATCTCTCGTTGTATAATTCTTCTTTCCAGTACTTATTATTATTATTATTTAGCTGATGTTGATTTTTTTATTCTCTCAAAATCTCTTCATCTGGGTACTGACCATTTTCCTCTGTTCTTCAGTCCTTGATGTATTTACTTTGGTATTCATTTTCTCATCAAAATGATGTTTGTTGGCTGATTTCTTGAACTGGAGTCGATCTTGAATAACTTCCTACTGGGTGCCAATTTCCTGAAGTTTTTTTTTTCTAATTCACTAAGCCAGTTGTTCTTGACTTTCATTGAGAGATCAAGGTTGAGAATCCTCTTGGTGAGCCTGTCATTGTTTATTCTGAGGATGAGGCTATATAACTTTAATCGCCTTTTCTTGGTGGTATCGGTGATATTTACAGAATGCTGATAAAGCTCCTGAGACTTCAGTTTCACCCAGATTTCCTCTGAGTAGACTGGACCAAAGGTGTTTGCTGAATATTTTCCTCTCCTGTTTCTCTGTGCCTTTAATAAGTGATCTGCTACCAATAATCAAGCTTTCCGAGGTGTATAGTACTTCAAGTTTTATAACCGAGTTGTAATGTCTTAATTTTGAGTTCCTGGATATTATTATTTCAACCTGCGTTTTAAAATGGGTATTTATAGTCCAGCTTGTTGGTATTTCCTATTCATAAGCATTTCACTATATGAACGTAAACAACTGCCTGTCAATGGCATCCACATACATCAATACATCGGGCTTTGGATTTGTTAACGCGAGTACGACAGAAAGAAAACAAATGCTTGTGAAAGATTTGTTTGGCCAGAGCACAGATGTGACCTCTCTACGCGGCTCATGAAACAAATAACTACACGAGTGAGCTTCAACTGTCCTCTGTTGACGTCACAGAGGGCTAAAACAATTGCTAGGGCGGGATGTTGAACCAGACACACTCACACATGTGGCAGCATATTATCCACAGCCTTCTGGATACTGCGACACTGGCAGCTTGCCAAATGGAATCCGACCGGACCAGCCCATTGAGATGGGTTCGCGTCCTAATGCTGCCATTATGTTCTCTTCAAACCTCACGTGCTGATGGCATTGCCACAGAAATAAACGACAGCGCTTTTCATTTGATGAATATAACACAGTCGGGAAAAAACATATCGACTCACCTGAGCTTGCTATACGTACAGAAAACATTCCAACATATTTCAGGAAAAACTTTCCTTAACGGCTTTAAACTTAGCATTTGTTGCAACCGTTTCACCCTAACAAATACACACATTTTTCGTATATAATTATTTATTTATTTATTTATTTATTTATTTATTTATTTAATTTATTTATTTATTTATTTATTTATTTATTTATTTATTTATTTATTTATTTATTTATTTATTTATTTATTTATTTATTTATTTAATTTTTAGGCCTATTTATTTATTTCTCTCTTTGAAGTAATATCAGTTCATTTAAATTCCATCTGGAAATTGAACTAAGAGAGTAGATTATTCAGAGGAATTTATAAAAACTGCATACATGACATGTAAACGACCTTTGAGCAACCCATATAACCTCAGCGGAGAAAAATTTAGTATCCCACTGTCGGCAGCCTTGACGATGGTTCTCCGTGGTTTCCCATTTTCACACCAGGCAAATGCTGGGGCTATACCTTAATTAAGGCCCCGGCCGCTTCCTTCCAACTCCTAGGCCTTTCCCATACCATCGTCACCGAAAGACCTGTCTGTGTCGGTGCTACCTAAAGCCACTGACAAAAACATATTAGTCACACCAGGAGAAATCATTACAAGCATAATTTAATATCGTGTACTTCCGCCTCTGGACTTGATAACCGCCTGGATTCGGTTAGGAAGAGATTCCACAAGGTTGTGCAGATTCGTCGCATCCAGGTTAAGACACTCGCTGAGGATCCGATCCGACAATTCCACCAAATTGTAACGATGCTGATGTCGCCTTTTTATCCGCCGTCCCAATATGTCCCACAGATTTTTAATGGAGTTCAAGTCAGGTGATTTTACAGGCCAATCAAAATGTACTGGAGTGGAGGAGTGTTCATAAAACGAGACACTATGTGTCCAGTCCAATGAATTTTGCTGTTGTCATCTTGTAAAATTGGGGTATCGACAGCATACTCATCATGGAGATGTTGACTGAAAGGCAACACCTGATCATCCAGAATATCTAAATAAACATGCTGGTTCATGTTAGTGGTCACGTCCGTGAACGAGCCCTATCCATGATAGGAAGAACACTCCAGAAACATCATAGGCCCACCACCGGCTTGAACTTAACTTTACAAACATCCAGGATTAAATGCTTCATTTGGATTTCGGCGCACTCGACGACGTGTGTCATTGGAATACAGGCAAGAAACGTGATTCGTCAGACCACCAGTCAGCTATTGTCCACTTTCGATGTTTTCTAGCCAATTGAAGACGCGGAACTTTCTGTGCCTGCATGAGCAATGGTCTTTTGCGAGGCGACCAACTCCAAATGTTCATTGCATGCAGTCCCCTCGCTAATTCACTGACTGCAGCAATTCCTGTCGGGTTTGGAAGCGAGTTCGATTCACAAGCCGTGAAAAGCATCTCCGGTGCCTCTCAGTTTGCATCTTTTCGCGACCAAAATTCTGACGTCATGTTTCATGACCACTGCTTGTAGACACGTTGAACAGTTCGCTGCAAAACACCACCAAATCTAGAAACTTCACACGGAGTAAGGCCATGGGCAGAGCCAAATACGATTGCCCCTTCTCGCCACTCTGTCACGCTCCATATGACCATGGGCACGGCCGAATATGATATTCCCTTCTTGCCACTCTGTCACGCTCCGCATGGCCATGGGCACGGCCAAATATGATAGCCCCTTCTTGCCACTCTGTCACGCTCCGCATGGCCATGGGCACGGCCAAATATGATTGCCCCTTCTTGCTACTCTGTCACGCTCCATATGGCCATGGGCACGGCCTAATATGATAGCCCCTTCTTGCCACTCTGTCACGCTCCATATGACCATGGGCACGGCCAAATAAGATTGCCCCTTCTTGCTACTCTGTCACGCTCTATATGGCCATGGGCACGGCCAAATAAGATTGCCCCTTCTTGCCACTCTGTCACGCTCTATATGGCCATGGGCACGGCCTAATATGATAGCCCCTTCTTGCCACTCTGTCACGCTCTATATGACCATGGGCACGGCCAAATAAGATTGCCCCTTCTTGCCACTCTGTCACGCTCCATATGGCCAAGGGCACGGCCTAATATGATAGCCCCTTCTTGCCACTCTGTCACGCTACATATGGCCAAGGGCACGGCCAAATAAGATTGCCCCTTCTTGCCACTCTGTCACGCTCCATATGACCATGGGCACGGCCAAATATGATAGCCCTTTCTTGCCACTCTGTCACGCTACATATGGCCATGGGCACGGCCTAATATGATAGCCCCTTCTTGCCACTCTGTCACGCTCCATATGGCCATGGGCACGGCCACATATGATAGCCCCTTCTTGCCATTCTGTCACGCTCTATATGGCCATGGGCACGGCCTAATATGATAGCCCCTTCTTGCCACTCTGTCACGCTCTATATGGCCATGGGCACGGCCAAATATGATAGCCCCTTCTTGCCACTCTGTCACGCTCTATATGGCCATGGGCACGGCCAAATATGATATTCCCTTCTTGCCACTCTATCACGCTCCATATGGCCATGGGCACGGCCTAATATGATAGCCCCTTCTTGCCACTCTGTCACGCTCCATATGGCCAAGGGCACGGCCAAATAAGATTGCCCCTTCTTGCCACTCTGTCACGCTCCATATGACCAAGGGCACGGCCAAATATGATAGCCCCTTCTTGCCACTCTGTCACTCTCCATATGGCCATGCGCACGGCCAAATATGATAGCCCCTTCTTGCCATTCTGTCACGCTACATATGGCCATGGGCACGGCCAAATATGATAGCCCCTTCTTGCCACTCTGTCACGCTCCATATGGCCATGGGCACGGCCAAATATGTTAGCCCCTTCTTGCCACTCTGTCACGCTACATATGGCCATGGGCACGGCCAAATATGATAGCCCCTTCTTGCCACTCTGTCACGCTCCATATGGCCATGCGCACGGCCAAATATGATAGCCCCTTCTTGCCACTCTGTCACGCTCCATATGGCCATGGGCACGGCCAAATACGATTGCCCCTTCTTGCCACTCTGTCACGCTCCATATGGCCAAGGGCACGGCCAAATATGATAGCCCCTTCTTGCCACTCTGTCACGCTCCATATGGCCATGCGCACGGCCAAATATGATAGCCCCTTCTTGCCATTCTGTCACGCTCTATATGGCCATGGGCACGGCCAAATATGTTAGCCCCTTCTTGCCACTCTGTCACGCTACATATGGCCATGGGCACGGCCTAATATGTTAGCCCCTTCTTGCCACTCTGTCACGCTACATATGGCCATGGGCACGGCCACTTGCCACTCTGTCACATCCTAGCATCTACCCATGTTGACATACACTGTCCGCTTGAAGCATCAAAGTCTCACTGGTCGCTACTGCCTCGTGCGCGTGCGGTTGAGCACTGGACTCGTTGGCTGCACCATCTGTATAGGCTTAACGATCCATCTAAGCGTACGCACAAGGGTGAGGGTAATTTTTATCCGGTGAGCTTATGTCAGGTTTTCTAGATGAAGAATTACAGAAAATCCGTTTATTTAAATTCCATCTGAAAACTGAACGAAGTGAGTAGATTGTTCACAGAAATTTACACAGAATGCATATTGGAAATGTAAAAGACACTTAAGTAACCCACACATATATTCCATTAGTAAAATACAACCTGTGACAATAAAGTTCGATGAATAGTCCTCTCCCATAACTATACACTGCTGAGATCGGAGACACATGTCCTGGAAACTTTGCAAGAAGGCTTCCTTTGGGATGGTGTTCAAAAGCCTCGTGACGTTTGGTTGGATGTCAGGAACATTTCAAATCTCTTTCCTTTCAAAGCGAGCTTGAGTCGTGGGTATAGGAAGAAGTCTGGAGGATTGAGATCTGGCGAGTGTGGGGGATGATCATGTTGCACCACCCCCTTTTTTGCCATGAACTGTTTGACGATATTGACTGTGTGTGGGCGAGTGTTGTCATAGACAAGAAAAACATGAACCTTGTTGTGCATACTGGAGTCGTACCCTGCGTAGACGTTTCATGAAATGGGTCAAAATTTCAATGTACCGTGCAGCACTCAACGTCGTTCCCTCAGGTAGAAATTCCTTGTGGATAATGCCTTGACTATGGAAAAAGGTGGTGAGCATCGTTTTGATGCGTGACTTTTCGAATCTGACCTGTTTCCGACGAGGGGATCCCGGAGAACGCCATTCCATGCTTTGCCGTTTCGTTCCTGCGTCGTACCTGAAACACAAGGTTTCATACTCAGTTACAATACAGTTCAAGAAATGTGGTGTCGCATCCGCCGTTTCGACAAAATCCTGTGAAGCCTCTAAACGTGCTTGCTTCTGATCGTCAGTCAAGTGATGTGGCACAAGACGAGAACAGGTTTTCCTCTTCCCCAACTCCTGGGTAACGATTTGTCGCACGGATTCACGGTTAATCTTCAGTTCATCCGCTATCATGCGCACAGATAATCGCCGATCGTTCGTGATTAATGTCCTCATCTTCTCAATGTTTTCATCACTGACGGCGGTCGCCGGTCTTCCGCTACAGGGGTTGTCAGAAACACTTTCCCGGCCTCCTCGAAAACGGGCAAACCACTCATACACACACTTCAAGGACAGTGCTTGATCTTCATAAACACGTACCAGCATTGCATGCGTTTCTTTCGGTGTCTTGCCAAGCTTAAAACAAAACTGTCCTTTGATCTTTTGGTCGTTCATGTTCCTGTCCGCAGTTCAGAACCAACACACGAAACACGCACTGTGTCAAACAGGTCTTACACTGCACACACACGATGCTCAACTGAACAATGTTGGGAGCAGGTGGTCAAAACCTGCTGCTACGTAGGTACAGCGTTGCGTGTCGCCAGTGTTGCCGGATCGACCGTTCTGACTTCATTCACCGAACTTTATTGTCACAGCTTGTATTTGGAAGAGCGGCATTTGCGTTCGTCCTCGAGCTACGTGGTGGTGAACAGCCGAAAAGGCTTTGAACAGAAAAGGCCTTCCAGTGGCAGAGACATCAAACCGAAGGCAATACTCTCTGAGGATCAGACGACCAGATCCTGAGTGATACTCGGGAGTGTCCATTACGGACACGTAGACGGCCAGGAAAGTAGAAGAAAAAGAGAAGATGAAGAATGTGCGTCGAAAGGTCTTTTAACATTTGAGGCATACATGTTTATCAACATCAATCATGGTCATTCTGCTTTTTCCCAGTATCCTTAGTAATGTTATTGAATGCAATCATGTTTGAGTACTGCTTGTCAGCCAGAGAGTATACAGTTCTTTGCTAGACGCTCTTTGATTCTCTGACCTTTCCCAGGTTCTAAACATACTCAACAGATGGCAGAATGCTATGTCCAGTCCCCGCGAAATGAGACTTAATATGTGACGTTTGTGGCAATTCATCTGGCACCTGAAGATTATCCATAATTATTATTAAACCGAGTAATACCTTCGAGCTGAGGTTTGATCTTATCAGATATCAGTGTGTGAGGTAGGCAGGACTTCAGGTTGATCTCTGCGAATCAATGGATCACACAAGCGCTCGGCCGAAAGCAGATTCCCTTTGTGAATGTTAGCTGTGACATCTGACCACGAGAGCGTTACTTATTCCGTGTGACATCCGACCTCGATACTGGGACTGCAATATCGATCATCTCACAGCTTGAACCACTTTATACAGCTTGTACTCTTCTTTTACCAGTAAACTGAATTCGCAGTTTTGTCTTCTTTCTGTGGTATGTAAAGTTAAAAGATGTCCAAATACTACCGCGAATATTTCATTTACATATTGTTTATCATCATTACCAATGCCTCTAGTACAGATGTAGCCAGTTCAGGTCCGTTTGTGGTGGTGATTATTGCTTTAAGGGGAGTCGTGACCGAAATTTCCAACTACAATTTACCGCTAATCAAAATCTTCTTATTTACAACACAAGCGCATATTAATAAGTAAAGCTCGGATTGTAGTGCAGTAACAGGTTAGATTGCAAACTAATTTGGTTAGTAGGAAGTGTCGGCCACCCGCTTCTCCACGATGTGGCAAGAGTAACATAAATTTAAGGGGTTCTGATGGGCCGTACCCCTAATTTATATGCAAACCCCATAGCATAGTCGTTGTGAAGGTAGACTATATCTGCTACTCGCTTCAGTAAGTTTGCATTCTAACCTATTAATGCATGAAAATCCGGGC
Organism: Anabrus simplex; assembly: GCF_040414725.1. Taxonomy (NCBI): domain Eukaryota; kingdom Metazoa; phylum Arthropoda; class Insecta; order Orthoptera; family Tettigoniidae; genus Anabrus; species Anabrus simplex. The sequence goes on along the minus strand of NC_090278.1, from coordinate 68,588,240 downwards.
TCTGTTAATAAGACATAGCCCAACACAAAATTTCGAGTTGATTAGTTAATTCGTTGCAAAGTTATTGACAACTAATTTTATTTTCTTGTTGAAATCATTTCTTAGCAGATAATGTAGTGGTCTCCATACTACGAAAACAGTAAAATTAAGCAATGTCCTCAATTGTGCCGAAAGTTGAAGACCTAAAGGGTCAGGAAAAGTTTCAAATTGTGAGTCTTGGAGGATCTATTAAACTACTTCAAAAATCTTCTTCTTCTTCTTCTTTTCCTACCGCTTTTCCAAAACCTGTGGTGTCAGGGGTGCGAACTGCGTCGCACATGTGGATTGATCCTGTTTTACGGCCGGATGCCCTTCCTGATACCAACAATATAGAGAGGGAGGTAATTACTATTGCGTGTTTCTGTGGCGGTCGGTGGCGTAATGTGTTGTGTGAATATGAAGAGGAGAGTGTTGGGACGGACACAAACACCCAGTCCCCGAGCCAGAAGAATTAATCAGAAGCCTCTGAACCGAAGGCCAGTACGCTGATCATACAGCCAACGAGTCGGACCTATAAAAACATATTTCGAAAATCACTTCCGGCCTAAATGCAGTTCCGGAAAAACAGCCTAAAATCTCTTGTTCCTTTTGTTCGTTTTCTTTTTAATTCAAATCCTAGTAAAATTACCTTATTTATATAATTCATTCTGTGATGTATTCCTTGGTGCAATACACTCCTGCGTTTTTTTTTTGGGGGGGGGGAAATTCCACACCGAATGTAGTTATAAGGGTTTAAGTGAAACTCTGCATTGACTCGCATTAGTGGTAGAAACACGCGAACTGTTAATGATTAAGAAAAGAACTGCCATTTTTAGGAATAAATAAAGAATATTTCCCTATACTTTACTACATTTTATTTATCTAAAATTCGTAGCTCATAACCCTGGAATGTTTTCAAAGATATCTGATTTTTGCAGTCGGATATAAACTATTGGAGATATCGTCTTTTTCCATTTTTCATTCAACAGGCAAAAACCTAGTTTCGTTCTATTTCAAGAGTGAAAATATGAAGCCCGCTTTTACACCAAGCAAATCCTGGAAGTGTACTTTAATTAAAGGCACAACCGCTTCCTTCCCATTCCTACGCCTTTCCTGTCCCATCGTCGGCTTAAGACCTATCTGTGTCGGTGCGACGTTAAGCAAATTGTAAAAAAATAAGGAAGTATTCAGCTGATGATAAAATGCAGAACTACTTTCAATTTCCGTACACATGCAAACATTCCCCGAAAATTTCAGGTGAATCCGATAAGGACCCTGTCACAATGAGTAATTTTTGCATGGCAAAGAACTAAAAAATCTTTTAAGATAGATAGAAGCAACTGAAATTTTTTAGAAATATATTTCTCTTAAAACTGCCCCTAACTGTAAATTACACCCTCAGACGTCAGTCTCTTCTTACGGACAAGTAAATACATTCCTGCGGTATTACTGAAATAGTAGTCCGAAAGAACTTTGAAGCTAATTTTCTTTGACAACGAAAGAGAAAGGGGTGTGGGTTTGCTCTGTATACACCGAACCACTACCCTTTAAATCCGGCATTTAGAACATTAAACATTGCGTTAGGGAAAAGCTGATAGCGTGGTTTAAACGACACCTAATAGGGATTTAAAATAAAATAAAATTGAAAATTCCACTTTTTGATAAAAAATTTCAATATTTCAATCATGAGTCACCTTCCCCTTAAGAGGAAGAGGATTTAGACAACCATCCCCGTTATTTTCTTGTTCTTCTTCCTGGTGTTCAATCCGTAGATTAGTTGGCAGTAGCTCCCCATTCTTTTCACCTCTCCACTTTTCCCTTCCGACAAAATAGTAGCGTTACGATAATGTTGCAAAATTTGTGCTGGGAAGGACTTGGAAGAAAGGAGACGAGCTGCTCGACTTAGCGGTATGTTCCGAGCTGTCGGTGGAGAGTTTGTGTGGAATTACATTAGGAGACGAATAAGTCTAAGTGGAGTTTTTGAAAGTAGGAAAGATCACAATATGAAGATAATGTTGGAATTCAGTAGGACAAATGTTGGCAAATATTCGTTTATTTACCGAAGGAGATGTTCAATAAATTTCCAATTTCGTTGCAATTATTTACCAAAAGACTAGGTGAAAAAAACAGAGAAGGAATCTGCCACCTAGGTGACTGCCCTAAATACAGTTCAGTGGGGATTGATTGATTGATTGATTGATTGATTGATTGATTGATTGATTGATTGATTGATTGATTGATTGATTGATTGATTGATTGATTGATTGATTGATTGATTGATTGATTGATTGATTGATTGATTGATTGATTGATTGATTGATTGATTGATTGATTGATTGATTGATTGATTGATTGATTGATTGATTGATTGATTGATTGATTGATTGATTGATTGATTGATTGATTGATTGATTGTAATTATTAAAATGTGTTTTGTGAGTCTGGCAATATACATGTTCATTATATGCCCAAAGAACGTAACTCTCCTCTCCCTGATCATACCACATATTCTCTCAGTTCATTTTTTTAAATTTTTTGTAGAGTTCTGCATTCTTCCTGTGTCTGAACTCCCCATTTTGAGTCTTTAATGGGCCTGAGATTTTTCTTAGAATTTCCCTTTCCCTTTTCTCTGCACCTTGTATTTTTCCTGCTTTCATGGGCAACATACACTCTGTTATTTATTTATTTATTTATTTATTTATTTATTTATTATTTATTTATTTATTTATTTATTTATTTATTTATTTATTTATTTATTTATTTATTTATTTATTTATTTATTTATTTATTTATTTATTTATTTATTTATTTATTTATTTATTTATTTATTTATTTATTTATTTATTTATTTATTTATTTATTTATTTATTAGCTGGGGGCCTTCGAGGACCACCTCATTCTTACTGAGTGGGCTTGTTTGCATTCCTCTGTCCAAGGGACACCATGTTCTTTTCGGTTGATCGTCTCGGTTTAGTCCGTTCGTCACTATCTTTTTTTAGAAAAAAGCCTCTGTCAAAGGCGTCTTCCGGTTTGATCTGTAGCACTTCAAGGTCTTCTTTGGAGTTTCTAAACCAAAGCATCGTGGTTTTAGGTTTTGAATCAAATAGGTGAAAGATCTGTTTCCGTCGATTCGTTTGACGTGACCGTAAAATCATGCGCGCTTCATGCGGATCGTGTCTCTAATTTTCTCTATTTTGTTCCAGACTTCCTTGTGGGATCTTCTTTGGTGGAATCCATTCTTGTAGTTGGATCCCATGATTCCCCTAATTATTCCGCGCTCCTTTTTCTCCAGTTCTCCGTGCAGTCCTTTACTGACATTTAGTGATAGGGTTTCGGATACATACGTAACTACTGTCTTCAGAACCGTTTAATAGTGTCGTATCTTAGAATTTTGCACTCTGTTATTATTATTATTATTATTATTATTACTATTATTATTATTATTATTATTATTACACGAAAATTCTTTTTGTTTAGGAAGTAGCTTAAGTTTAGAGTACGCAGCTGTATTTGAAAACACATATTACAAACTGGATCATGGTGAAACTGGTAACATTCAGCACGGATATTCACCAAGGTATTTATTTCACTCGCATCTTTGTTCTAAAGACGTTACTTCTTAACTTCCTCTTCTTTCTCAGCGCAGAAAATAAAGTTATTCGGTTTAAACCTTGACTCTCGTGTAGCTTCAGCGGCTTACAGAAGTATACTGTAAAATAGTCGGGAGTTTCTTCACAGCGGTTATACGACAAAAGACGCGTCATAAATAAGCTTGTCTTTTTTTATATCAAAAGGAAGAGAAAAGGGAGGTTGTATATATCTGGAACTGGTTACATCATCCCCTATGCATGCTATATTTCATCTCAAATCCTCTCAAATACAAACGAACGAAAGCTTTGAATGTCTCATCTGGCTTACACAAGAAGTAATATCTCTGTATCACTTTTTCTTATACGCTGTTAGATATGAATGGTTCTTTCTTTACGGTCGTTTGGCTTTAATTTTGTTACAACGATTCTCTGTTCACTGTACGGTCCGACCGCTTCGTGCGCTGAGCTGACAGAACATCCTAAATCCTCTTTTGAGTGGAAATAAACGCAAACTGAACGCGGGCGTATATCAGAGTCTTAATTATGAAACAACGTTATCGGTTTAGTAGCAAAACATTCGTAAGAGATGCTGATTTGATCCCAACATTGAATATATATATCGGAAAGACTGAAAGGTAATAACAATTATTAAAGCTGCTAGGCCTCCAGAAACGCTTGTGCAGGTCTTGTGAGTTGACGCCTTATAGGTAGGTGACCTGCGGGTCTGTAAGGATGCAGAACTCAGCACACACACCCCCACCATCCCCGATCCGTCGGAATTAACCACTGCAGGATAAAATCTCCCAGACCACTGGGAATCAAAATTGATAGTGGTGGTGAATCTTGTTTTAATGGGAATTGCAACTGGACAGCCATCATCATCATTTTCTTCTTCTTCTTCTTCTGATTCTTCTTCTCTCCCTGTTCATGCGGGGTTGATGTTTCTGACAAGTAGTTTCCATTTCTCTTGGTCGCAAACGGCATTTTCTCTTCTCTTCTTTTCACTGAGTTCTTCCCGTATGCAATCCGTCCATCTTCTACCGCTCTGCCTTCCACCTACATGTCAAGAATTTTCCTTCCCACATACTTACATTCCCTGCTCTTAATGTGCCCATACCAGAGATATCGTCTATCTTGGACCTTTCTATCTATTTCAGTCACTTTAACGCTGCATTTATACGAGGACCTCTTGATGTGTTCCTGATACCTTCATACTGAAGACCTCGTAGTTGTACCGTAAAGTGGGGTAACTTCGGCCGCTACGAACAGCACCACTTATTTCCTTCTGCCTCCTGCACTGAAAAAGATGAACCACTTGCAATAACTAAAATGTACATACAGTAGAATGCTCATCAACACTCCGTAAGAACACTGGCGGGATCATTGTTAAGTCAATCGATTTTTTCGCAGCCCGAACTATTGTCTTGTCTGGTAACTGATCAACACAATTTGATGCATTTTAGTCAAATAGGTTTTGTGATAAAGCTGTCCTCTTCCGGGGTAACTTAGTCCATGCCAAGAACATACAGGAAAACATTACGCGGCCGCGGGGATTGTAATTACAATCCTCTTTACATCAAGAACACTTCTTGATGTGGACTTTCCTCGTAAGCCCGCACATCCATCTCAGATACATACAGCCGCTTGCATTGTGACCGCACTGTTGGCCAAGTTTCTGCACAGTATAGCATTGCAGGTCTCACAGCACTTTTATAGGCCTTCCTCTTTGTTGGGATATTCATTCTACTGTAACAGAGGACGCCAGACAACATTTACCCGTTAGACGAGGCAGCCTGAATTCGGAGGGTAATTTCTAGAACTAGATTACCAACAGCAGACATAGTGGATCCTAAGTATTTGAAACTGATCCTTGCCTGGAGCTGGTTTCCATCCATCTGAACAGCTTCATCACCAGTTCCTCCGAGTCTTATTCTGGCTGATTTTAAGAACCATTTCCTCTAGAGCTCTTCTTCAGCATTCTAGTTTATTCTAGTTTATTCTCTATTTGTGATGCATAGTACAATATCCTCTGCAAATAGCTCCAAGGAGCTAGACAACATCCATTATCAGAGGAAAAAGAGAGATACTGAGTGCAGATCCTTGATGAAGGCCAACTTGAACTGTTCTGGCCTCCGTCAATCTCACACTGCTTCTAACTTGCGTCTTTGCCTTTTGGTACATGTCCTTCCTCTACTAACACTAATCAGAGGGCCAAACGAAGAGGCTCGACACTTAAAAATGAAGGTATCAGGAAAAAAGGGAAGGCCACCAAGGGTGGGAAAATGAAAGACTCCCTACGTCTTGTAAACCTAATAGCGTCGAGGTCGGTAAAGAACAAGAGTTGACTGAGTAAGTTTGAATAGGATGGATGAAAGTGAGGAGCCTGGCTCAAGTTAGTGGCAATGCAAGACTCAGGTCACCCATCTACATCCTCAAGATGAAAGACATTTGGTCCCCGTTTAGTCGCCCTTTACGACAGACAGGGGAAAGATTCACAGGCTATAGGCATGATAACCGAACCGCAACAGAATCAATATTAAACAATGACCTGTTAATAATGCCTTATATAACGCCTAGAATGCCTGCCACATCTTCTATAAGTAGTCATATCCGAAAGTGGCCTTATGCACATGCACAGTAGTCCCTTTAGTGCTATTCGAGGAAGATTCTAACCTCCAACGGTAATCCGCAAATATCCCGCAGAATGGCAGCTTGACGCCTGTCTCGCTTTCTCACCCAAGGGACAACGAAAACGGCATTCTTTAGTTTCCTCCTGGTAAGCAGCCATATAAGTTGCCATGGTAACCAGTTCTGTCGGTCATTCAATGCAAAGCACGATAGCCGCAGAGAAAAGGAATTTTCTCCGTCATTTGAAGAGCACCGGTAAGTGAAATTATGTAGATAACAACAGTTGTTTAAAATGAAGGCACGTTTCACTCATAATCCACTGATTTTACAGAATATCAATAGTATAAGAGAAAATGGACGAAAACTGTTCTGGTGTTACCATAAACTCCCAGTCTATTAAGGGATTTTAAAGTCATATGCATGTCAAAACCTTTCCCGGAATGAGTATACTCTAAATATGAAGTTTGGTCGACATCTATCCAGCCGTTTCGCCGTTATTGTGGAACAAAGAGACAGACACGGAAAATAAAAATCACTGGTAAGGACTTGAGTCGACCTGAAACGGATAAATATCTGAAAAAGCTGGCAAAATAAACGAATTTACAGACAACGGACCTCCTACAACTTTATATAGATTACGTGAATCTGTGCTCATGAGGAAAATTGCTGAACAAATGCATCGCGTACACGTCGAGCCAACTCGTACTAAAAATAACTTTCACGTGCGATAATACGGCGTTGCAATGATAACTGTCTTGCCATTTAACAGCTGAGATTCAGAGTAGTGCGAGGTCGAACAAGTTCAGGCTGCTTGCAAGGTCAAGAACTATGCGCGCACCTCCCATACTGAAGCTGTCGTAGCGCAGATTACAAACACCGTCCGTTCGGTCTGCATTTATATGAGAGACCCTGTATTGTTTTCTTGTCAGTCCGCCAATAGTCATAGTACAGACCAGCTGCTGATATACCGCGGTTAAAGTATAATGCAGGGCCGAGGTATATCCCCCAACAACCGCGTTATATCGGGATTCCACTGAACTGTAATTTCCCAACAATGTATCCCATATCCCGGTCAGGTGAGGTGGGGGAATGTGACCAGAATACTGAGGTGGACCATAAATGTCGTTTGTAAAAAACACCGTTGTAATCTCTGCATAGGGCTACATTTGTGGGCCTCCGCCCACACTTCAATTCTGTGGAAGGACCACAACAATTGCACATCTCGTTTCGGAAATATTCCCCGTGGTTATTTTAGATTATTCAGCTTGTATATCACAGACCAACATCACATTGTCAGCTTCGAAACACAGCGAACGAAAAATGGAGCAGAGACAGGACTGCCTGGGTGTCATCAACCAGCCATGAATTTTTGAAACCCTTTCAAAGGGACAAAAATATTCCGTTTAATTATATGATTGCACATTAATATTTCACCGATACATTTTCCCCTCCGGTAGATTTCCAGAGAAGGTACTTTAGGTGCATTAATTATTAATGCCTGTCATTATTTTATGAGAGGAATTTAATTTGCCTTATTAAAAGAAAGAGCGAACCAATCAAATTCAACCTGTACAACTTAGTAATACATTTGAACCTGACAAGGTGACTGCTACCTGTCAGATTATGATTAGCGATGATCAGACCTCTGATTTTTTGGCGGTATTAGATTAGAATGCAAACAAAATTGGCTAACAAGAAGTGTTGTTCAACTCCCTCGTCGGTAATGTAGCGAGAGTAACTTAAATGCTAGGAGTTCTGATTGGCCGCATCCCTAACATTTATGCAAACCTCATAGCATAACTGTTGAGCAAGCTAGTGTATACTTGTTAGTCGCTCCAGTAAGGGTTCTAGTGATGATGAGTATTATTGTTTTAGGGAGATTTTCACCAAAAATGTTGGCAGCAGTATTCAAGATCACATTCAATCCACGCATATTTCAGATTAACATCCAAGACATGTTATTCGAATTGAGCATGAAAATACATCTTAATTTGAGGCCCCCACTGTCCTAAGTATTCAGTGTAGAACAGTGAAACTTTGCAGACGAACCAAACAGTATTACCGAACTCAAATCCATAAATATGGAATTATGTATGCATACATTCTCCTAGAAATATATTTTAAAATAAATATATATTATGTTTTTTATGCACACTTTCCACAGAAAGTAGCACACCAAGCCTTACTAAACTTTACACGTCCCTTGTATATACATCATCTTACACTGTAAGTGAGAGTTCTTATTTTTTGTATTTATTATTATTATTATTATTATTATTAGAGCCCGGATTTTTATGCATTAATAGGTTAGAATGCAAACTTACTGAAGCGAGTAGCATGTATAGTCTACCTTCACAACGATTATGCCGTGGGGTTTGCATGAACATTAGGGGTATCGGCCATCAGAACTCGTATCATTTATGTTACTCTTGCTACATTATCGAAGTGCGGGTGGCAGACACTTCCTACTAACCAAATTAATTTTCAATCTAACCTGTTACTGCATAAAAATCCGGGCTTTAATTATTATTATTATTATTATTATTATTATTATTATTATTATTATTATTATTATTATTATTAATATAAATATAAATGGTCTAATCATGTCATAATTGTGAAAATAATCATCTTCATCTTCATCATCATCATTTTCCATTTTTTCCTATTATTGCTCTTTATCATGATATTGTATTGTTTAGTAGTTACAAGATGTTTCAATTATAAGTCTATTTATTTTAATTTTGCACATGTAAATACTGTATTTACTGGTTAGGTGGAAGAGAGGGCCCCATGAGCTTAATCTTGTCATATAAAATAAATCCATTGTATTGTATTGTATTTTATGTCATATTCATTTAACAATTTTACAATATGGTAATCATTTTGAAGCACTTAATACTTTATGGGACTTTATTTTAGTAATTATCAAACTATACTTCACCAAATATAGATACAAACTCTGTGCATACCCTAAACACATATTATATCATATTCTTTTGGTTTTGGATTAATAAGACACTATTTGGTGCATGTTGGATTCTGTGGGAGAACCAGGGCCTCAAATATATTTGTGTGCTTTGTACAAATCAAAACTCGTCCATGTTTTCTTAAACGTTTATAAAGCACGACAGTTAAACAACAGGATGTCAGCAGAATCGAGGCGTGTACATATGAGATTAACTGGAGGGACCACTAAACAAACAAGCAACAATTAGGAATAGAGTCTGCCACAGATTACATCAGAAAATACCAGGACTGGAGGATGTATGTGTAGAGAATGCCCTGTGCAGAATTCCAAAAGAAATTCTCAAATAACAGCTTAAAGGAAAGAGACAGGTCAGACAATATAAGACTGAATAGGCCACAAGGCCTCATACTTCTCAGGGTGATGATGATGACGGTGGTGGTGGTCTTATTTACAATAAGAGTATCATCCCATGCTAACTCTATTCGAAGGAGAATAATAAATGGTCCAAACCTACGAAAGACCTGCGAATGAGAGGTAAAGTGAAGCCGAGAAGGACAGTGTGTAAATTGTGAAATTTATTTAAGAATTCCGTAAAATGAAACATCAGGTATATAATTCTACATAATATAAAATGATTTTCACGAGGATCATTATACAGCTCGGATTTTTTAACGTGCTAATAGATCAGAATGCAAACTAATTAGGTTCGTAGGAATCGTCGTGCAACCCATTTTTCCATAATGTAGCAAGAGTAACATAAGTTCTAGGAGTTCTAAAGGTCGTACCCCTAATGACTATGCAAATCTCATAGCATAATCGTTGTACAGGGTAGAGTATACTTGTTACTCGCTCATGTAAGTTTGCAATCTAATCTATCAGTACCTAAAATCCGGGCTCTAAATTGGTCAAAAATACCTTCAGAACGGCAATGGCAATAAGAGTCATAAATCCGTTATCCAAGAGGAACTTCTTACATAAATGTGTGATAAAGCAGGGTATTGTTCATCGCACTCACACTATCAAACCTACTCGAATGAACGTATGGATATATTTTTCCTAAGAGTAGGGGATGGGGGACTTGTACATTATGAATAGAGGTACCATTTTTCACATTAATGCCTGCAAGATTTCTCAGAAAGGAAAACTGAACTCGCCCTATCGCTTGAATTTCTCTTTAATTATTTTCTAAAATTATTCATAAAAGGCTACATTAGTGTGATTTGTGAATTATTTATGTGAAAGGTATTTAAATACAAATAATTGATAATCATTAATTATCCATCTATTATAGTCCTAATTGACGTTAGTAGATTACATAATAAATTACGTTGTCATATCCATTACACTCTTGTATTATTTTTGTAAAAAATAACATAGCACAATGGAGCTCACTTTCATTTGTCATATGTGGTCATTGACAATCAAGTTTCACTTTGAATAAAACCTCTCTGCATCCACCGATGAACAAGGAATCGAAATAGAAATATGCCTTTTCGCTCATAAATGAAATATTTTTTAACTGAACTGAATTATATTAGTTTGATGAAATAGATAATTCAGAAGCCCAATTATCACGTTGAAACGGGTTTTCAATTAGACATGGATATGATTATGTACTGGAGTTAGTGTAGACAGGTTTGTGTGAACAGGAAACCGGCACCGCGCTTACCTAGCAACCAGTCTTCCTCATATTCTTCACGTTATTACCAGAACACCGTCTTCTATATACAGTAGGTACAAATGGTGCCGTGCTTTTATCGACAAGTAAATAATAATAATAATAATAATAATAATAATAATAATAATAATAATAATAATAATAATAATAATAATAATAATAATAATAATAATAATAATAATAATAATAATAATCGACTACTGAAAGTCCTTAAAGAATTTGGTTTACACCCAAAACTCATCAATTTTATTGGAATCGCTCTTAAGAGTACTAAGTCGAAAGTCAACTGTAGAGGTGAATTGTCTGAGCCATTTGAAATCCACATTGGACTTCGACAGAGAGCTGGACTCTCGCCATAATTGTTTAACTGTGCTCTGGAGTAGGTCATGCAAGAATGGGTAAAGAAATGTCATTCAAACATCAAGATAGGCAGAAATATTAAACTTAATTACCTAGCATTCGTAGACGATCTTGCATTACTAGCAAGTAGTGTGGAAGAAACTGAATTTCAAATTGAAGAACTCGAGAAAATTGCTGAAAAAATCGGACAGCAAAATCTCGTTTAAAAAGACTGAAATGATGCTGACATTCAGAACTGAAACAACAGCCATTCGCCTCAACAATGGCAAACAAATTAGGATTCTGAGTAACTTCAAATATCTTGGAGGAATTATAACCTGGATCACAAAAGAAAAAGCATCGATCGACAGCAGAACATCTAAACTGAAAACAGCACAGCGAATCGCCTGGTCAACTTATTAAAAAATATCTCTCCATGAATAATAAATTTAGACATTACAATACAGCTGTAAAACCCGAAGCAAATTGTGCGAGGGAAACACGAAGAGTTCAACACTAAATCAACAACGGATAAATTACAGAAACTAGGTAGAAGAATCATCAGGACAATCATCAATACGAAACAATAAGTTGATGGCCAATGGAGATTATTACCTAATGAATTGGTATATCGTGAAAGCGAATCAATAATAGATACAATGCGTAAAAGGATTTTGCTTTTATTCTTTTATGCTTTTATTCTTGCATGAACTTCTCCAGAGCACAGTTAAACAATTATGGCGAGAGTCCATCTCCCTGTCGAAGTCCAGTGTGGATTTCAAATGGTTTAGACAATTCACCTCTACAGTTGACTTTCGACTTAGTACTCTTAAGAGCGATTCCAATAAAATTGATGAGTTATTGATGTAAACTAAATTCTTTAAGGATTTTCAGTAGTCGATTATTATTATTATTATTATTATTATTATTATTATTATTATTATTATTATTATTATTATTATTATTATTATTATTATTATTATTATTATTTACTTGTCGATAAAAGCAATTTTCTCGAGTTCTTCAATTTGAAATGTAGCTTCTTCTACACTACTTGCTAGTAATGCCTTTTTGTCATATATTCAGGCTGCCAGAAACGCGACTAGTGAAGCAGTTAATTACTTACTTCTGGAAAAACAAAACAAAGAACACTTGGTTCATAGAGACCATAAATGATTTTGATCCAAATCGAATGCAGAGAAGAGAATTCTAAGGAATAAACACTTGCAATTCAAACTCATAACATTTCAACGAAGGAAGTACACCATTACTGACAACCAAAGGGCAGTCAAGTCCGACAGGATGAAAAAGTTTTGGGAGCGGAAGATGAAGCTTAAAAGCTGACTCTATTTAATACTATTAGACTTTAATGTTTATGACTGATTAAACTGCACCAATGGGGGCGTAAGCTATGTAAAAATAAATCGTCTTAGCAAAAATCTCTGCTAGAGATGGAAAATAGCACATTTTCACAGCTGTCCTCTTTCAAATACCTTGGAGAAATCATACCACCTTCGCGACTAGACAGTAGGGCCAACGTAGAAAGAGCGACCAATCTCCATATGGCGTACAGACAGACGTGAAATTACTACAATAAAAGAGCCATATCGCGTATTGCAAAATTAAAACCATACAAGACAGTTGTTTTGCCGGAAAATGTATGCGTCTCAGAAACTATATCCCTTGGAGGTCACTCTAAAATTATAGAAACTGAAAAGCAAGAAAGGAAAATTCTCTGGAAAATTTATGATCCTAGAGAGAAAATGGAATGTGGATTAAGAGGAGCATAGCGGACCTCTACTCATTAACTGACAGGTTCACTGATGCCGGACGCAAGAGACGCCTGATATTCTATGGCCGTGTATGTATGTTTAGTCCTCAGCCCGAAGGCTGGTTGGATCCTCAACAGTTCCGCCATCAGCTGTCATAGATGGCCTAGGCATCACTGAAGAGGCGTACTAGGGAAATGAGGAGTGAGGTAGTTTCCCGTTGCTTTCCTCACCGAGCCACAAGTTGCTATTACACATCAGTCTGCCAAGCCCACTGAAATGCATGCACCAACTGACCCTATGAGCAATATTTTCACACCATTCATAGCAGGGACTGGCTGCAGAAGGAATGGCATTACTAGCATTACTCATACCTCAGTCACTTTCATTTTGTCAAAGCTAAGGATAAAGCTGAGACAGGTCAATGAAAGTAACAAAATTGCTCTAGCCCATACCAGAAGACATAGTGCACTGTAAACACTAGGTCCTGCCAGCAAACCTTATAGAATGGACAGCGAAAGATTCACCAAAAGATTATTTAGAGTAATCAACTCAAGGAAGCTCAAAATAAACTGGCTAAGAGAAACTAAGGCAGTCGTCAAAGAAACGAATATCACAGATGACCTTATAGAAGATCATGGAGCCTACAGTGCAATAGTAGACAAACACAAATTCGTGGAGAAATCTAAAAAGAAAACTGGTAGGAAGTGGTCCACTGAACGCACGGTGAAACACAGTGCATTCATAAAGAGACTTTTGAAGGGTAAGAAGGCGAAAACCATCAGGCCAACGAACAAGTTCAAACGCACTCTTTGAGTGGGCATAACGAAGTAATAATAATAATAATAATAATAATAATAATAATAATAATAATAATAATAATAATAATTGTACCGGGCGGTACACCTCCACGCCGCTAATGCGCGCCAGTTAAAACTCCTCTGCTGGAGGAAGTCTGAACTTTATTGACGGTATTAATTTTCTACCTTCTCAGAAGATGTCACTACCTGTAAATTTTGGAGTTTTAGAACTGTGTCATTTTTGATGTGTTTTTGTTTCGCTTGAAGTAAGAAGTGTGAACTTTCTCTTCTAGAGGACACTACTGAAGATCTACAATAGTGCAACCTAGTGCGGAGTCAAAGAACTATTTTGTTGGAGAAAATTTAATTTCAAGAGTTTGTTCTTTGTTAAATTTCTTTCTGTCATTATTTATGTTGGCAATATTTACCCCTTTCTTCCCCTTGTTATGAATGTATCCAATCCCGAATTTCTTCTATTAATTTCTGACCAATCTGGTGTATCTTCCCCCAACTTGAATCTGTTGCGGGGTCCTACCCAATAAAGAAATTGTGGGAGGGTGTTTTCTTTCCCCTAACGACTAGAACCTTCCGCGAGGGTATATAAACTGCTGATTTTAGGGTCTCCGGGCCACTTCTGTTCCATCTTTCTGTGCGTAAGGTACACAGCAGGGGGCGGGTAGCGCCTCTTTCTTCTGCAGCGGTCAACAATAAGGTAATGGCCGATTAATAAATTCTTTCTTTTCTTGCTCAGCAGTTTAACTCTCGGGGCGGGTGCGAAGCGTTCTACCATGTAACCTTTTCCTAAAATGTAACTACTCTTTTCTTCGATTCTCTTGTAAAGCTACATTCTGGGATAGAGAGTGCTAACCCTCTCGAGCTCCCACTCATATTGTTTTGAGGTGAACTTATTTTTCTCAACCTATTCTTCGATAATGTAAAACAAATTGTTCTCTTCTTAAGTCACCTCTTTAGTATGGGATTAGCCCTTGTATTAACGGCCTAGCGCCAAGTAGGTCTTAATCAAAGTGTATTAGGAGTGCAAGTTCGCCTCCTCTCAAATTGTTTTAGAGGTCATTTAATTAACCTTCTTGTCATTTAATAGACCTCAGTAGGTTGGGTATTTTACCCCTGTGTATATGTCCTTTGAGGACAGCTTAAAGGTGGAGTTTGGTGTGGCCTGGGAAAGGCTTAAATGAAAGAGCGAGTGGCTCTTTTGAAAATGGTATATTGTATGCCTCGAGGAGGCTTTTCAGTGTAATTTGGAGCAAGGGCTCCTAGGTATGAATGGGGTTTTCTGCCCCTCTGTTAAAATTGTGTTTGGGGTAAAACTGAGCTGATTGCCCAAGAATTAGGTTTCTGACTTTTGAAGCCCCAAATGGGGCACCTATGTAAATGTATTTTTCAATTGTGTTTCGGCTACTAAGTACCTGTTCTATTTGTTGTTACCTAATTTTGAAAAGAAAATATAACCTCGTTAAATTTTACATTAACTTTGATTCCGTAGTTTGAGACCCATTCACGCCCGCACCTTCTTACACCTCTACCTACCATCAAAACGCGGTAACAATAATAATAATAATAATAATAATAATAATAATAATAATAATAATAATAATAATAATAATAATAATAATAATAATAATAATAATAATGTGTGTTTTCCCAGGATGGTAATATAGTCAGTAAGATTGAATCAAGGTGCAGTAAAGCTAATGCAGTGAGCTCGCAGTTGCGATCAACAGTATTTTATAAGAAGGGAGTCAGCAGCCTGATGAATCTATCTCTACATCCGTCTGTTTCCAGATCGACTTTGCTTTACAGAATCGAAAGCTGGGTGGACTCAGGATATCTTATTCATAAGTTAGAAGTGACAGACATGAAAGTAGCGAGAATGATTGCTGGTACAAATAGGTGGGAACAATGGCAGAAGGGTACTTGGAATGAGGAGATAAAGGGCTAAGTTAGGAATAAAATCGATGGAGGAAGATGTACGCATAAACCGGCTTCGGTGGTGGGGTCATATGAGGTAATTGTAGGAGGATAGGTTACCTAGGAGAATAATGGACTCTGTTATGGAGGGTAAGAGAAGTAGAGGTAGACAAAGACGATGATGGTTTCTAACGATTTAAAGGTGAGAGGTATAGGACTAAACGAGACCACAGCACTAGTTGCAAATAGAGGATTGTGGCGAAATTTAGTAAATTCACAGAGTCTTGCAGACGGAACGCTGAAAGGGATGACGGTCTATTGTCTCATACTAACCAATTTTAACGTGTCAGTAAATTAACCATCATCAAGGTTGACGTACTTGAGCATTTTCAAATACCACCGGGCTGAACGAGGA